>NW_009723544.1:0-27700 GCF_000703405.1 Apaloderma vittatum | reverse complement strand
CCTTCCAACCTAAGACATTCTGTGATTCAAAAATTATGAGCTGCACTGAATGAAGACACATCTTCCCATCTTGAGTGAAAAGCAAATCACTGGCACCAGGACGCTCTCGTTGCTCACCCAGTCCTGCTTCCAGTGAATGGTGATGCTGAAGCATTTCCAGCATAACCCGACAACCCCCCCTCAAAAACCCTGTTTAGCACCCACAGAGTCACAAGTGTGTCAGTAACTCCGAGGAAAGCTCAGAAATTAGCTTGAAATTTGAGTTGAGCATTTTCATACGACGACTCCAGTTCTGGTGTCCCCACTGTAAGAGGGATGTGGATCTGTTGGAGCATGTTCAGAGGCCACAAGGATGATCCAGGGGCTAGAGCAGCTCTGCTACGAGGACAGGCTGCGGGAGCTGGGATTGTTCAGTCTTGAAAAGAGAAGACTTCGGGGAGACCTAATAGCTGCCTTCCAATACCTGAAGGGAACCTACAGGGAGGCTGGGGAGGGACTTTTTACAAGAGTGTTCACTGATAGGACAAGGGGAAATGGGTTTAAGTTGAAGGAGAATAGATTTAGATTGGACCTTAGGAAGAAGTTCTTCAGTACGAGGGTGGCAAGACTTCTTTGGAATAAATTGCCCAGAGATGTTGTGGCTGCCTCCTCCCTGGAGGTGTTCAAGGCCAAGTTGGACGGAGCCTTGAGTAGCCTGATCTGACTGAGAGGTGTCCCTGCCCATGACAGGGAGGTTGGACTAGATGATCTCTAAGGTCCCTTCCAGCCTAGGCCATTCTGTGATTCTATGATTCTATGACTCCTCTCCCTCTCTAACACGTTTCACTTGCCACCGAGGCACGTGAGCATGATGGGACTGAGCCAAATCTTATGCCCACCCTATTGTTTCTGGACAGCCCCAGAGCTCCGAAGATGTATTGCATTAATGTATCATCATAGCGATGTCGTGGCGACAATGTATTAGTGTAATACATCTTCGGAGCGCTCGAGTGATTGGGCTGTCTGGGAAGAATGAGTCTCGGAGCCGATTCAATCCAATTACAGGAGGAAGGCAAGGCGAGTCCCTGAGCAGAGCGTGGTTCTGCAAGCCCCTTCCCGAAGCAGAACACTACAGAAAGCTGAAGAGCCAAGGAAGAGCCAAGGGGTTTTTTAAAAAAAACTTCTAACTAAATCCTAAGGAACAAGCAAAGCTTGATATGAGCCCAGATAATATCAAATATTTTGTTCCACTTGCACTTCAGCTAGAGAACCGCCGTTTCCCAGATGTTATCCGCACATGACAGAAATAAGAAGTGTTTTATTGAAGTGCAGGTTCTGCAGACCTGGAGTTTCAGGCTGAAAATATTTAACTGACATGAATTATTATCAGATTTTCAGGGCTTTGTGTGTGTACAGAGCTCGTCTCTTGCTTCAAAATGGTCTTGAAACTGCACATTTCAGAAACAACATTTTTCTGGTTTGTGAGTTTTGTCCTACAAGATTCCAAAAATCTAACAGATACCGTTGCCAGGGAGGTTTATTTCACACCATGGTTTTCCTCTTAATATATCTAATATTGTAATATATTTATAATATATATGATTTCTAATACGTATAAGCATGCATTATGTAATTTTTTGACCTATGAGAAGCTGCTCTCACCCACCTTTGCTTAGCTGCTGGCTTTGCACAGGGAAGCCACTCAAGTAGCACTAATCAAGTTGTGTGAAGGATCTCGCCATCAAACCACAATTTCCAGCTTTCACAGTTCAAAGTCCAATTAGCAGGAACTTCAAAGAGCCTGGCAACGCTGCCGTCTGAAAAGACACCTTTCACTCAAGCTGCTTTATCCCAGATAGCTTAAAATTGGTGATTATTGCTTCCTTCTAGAACCGTAGAATAGAATCACCATCATAGAATGCGTTGGGCTGGAAGGGACTTTTAAAGGTCACCTAGTCTGACCCCCCTGCAGTGAGCAGGGACATTTTCACTGGATCAGATTGCTCAGAGCCCCATCCAGCCTGGCCTGGAATGTCTCCAGGGATGGAGCCTCCACCAACGCTCTGGGCAGGCTTCCTGGCTTATAAGTTTGAGCTGGCAATGCCTGGAGTCGCACTCCATTGTCTCCTCTCTGCGTGATGCTCTCTCACTTTGGCAGCAGCTCAGTGAGAGCCCTACAAGTAACAAAGAGTTTTTTCTCACACGGAGCTCCCACTTCATCAAGGTGATGTCCTGCAGGAGATGAACCTTTGAGGCCAGAGCCGGTGATGTCCTGACCGGCTGCAGGGTGGAGCCAGGACGTGGTGTCCTGAGCAGCAAGGACATGCAGCCACCCTTCCTAAATGGAGGTAGATTTATTGCTGCATTAGACCAAAAGCGAAGCTGGTTCCCTTTAGGTGTCTAAGAAGCAGAATGTAAAATAATTCAGTGATTTAACCTGATCAGCAGTGACAGTGATGTGCCTCCCTTATGCCATCATCACTCATCTTGCGGGTAACAGCTTCATTACTGTGCTGGAGCTGTGCTCCTCGCTCAGGTGGAGCATTACCGGACTGAGCCAAAACATCTGTTCCCTGCAACCGAGCTGGAAGGGTTTGGAGACGAGCCAGCAAATCTTCAGAGATAGACCAAGGCAGGGCCAATCAGCAGCGACAGGCTAAGATGGACTGTGATCAGGGGGATTTTCACTTGTGCAGTGGAGGAGAGGAGGTAAGCAGGACTGTCCCGCGCATAAGCTGCCTGCTCCTCTGCCCCTGGTGTCTGCCAGCGTTGTGTAGCCCAGCTTTTGCAGGAAGAAAGGACAGGGACGCGCTCTCTGCTGTCCTGGGCCACCAGAGAAAGCTGTGTGTGGCCTCTTGGCTGTGTGCTGTACGTGGTGGCACCGACTGGCTTCGGAGTAATGGCTCCAGTGCCATCTGAGAAAGATGACACAAATTGGGGCTTTACAAATCTTCCGTGTCCAGTTCCTGGACTGGTTTTATGGAGAACACCCCTTCTTATTCTGCCTTGACATCAACTCCTGATTCTGCGCCGTGCGAGGAAGGAGCTCAGCTCTAGGTTTACAGCTCTGTGTTGCAGTACTTTACTCAAGCTCAGAGCTCTGCCCTTTTTATTGAACAGGCATGCCTGCTTCTTCCAGTCATCGGCTCTGGCCAGGACCTGCAGGAGTCAGGAAATGTCCCAGCCTGGTGTCCTGACTGGATTCCCTGTTAGCAGTGGAGTCACAGCATCAGGGCTTTGGGCTCCTCAGCAACTAGCTGGGTTGCAGAAATTTGTGCTGTTCATGCGATATAGGATGAGCTACTGCAACGTGTCCCTCCTGGTGTGCAAAGCCATTTGGGTGGTTGAACACTTCAAGTCCTAAGCCCATAGAATTAGAAAACGGTTTGGGTTGGAAGAGCCTCAAAGGTGATCTGCCTCCTGCTTGAACACTTTCCCAGCAGCAGGTGTGCTGCAAGGACCTGCTCCTGCACATGGATGGGCAAGACCTTGGAAAACACCCAAAGCGTGTGTACCCTGGGACATGGGATGGCACCTGGGGGACTCGGGGTCTTTCATCAGCTTCTACGTGGGAAAAATGCCATGTGTGGGACAGCTAAACATCACACCAATGGGCACATGGGGATCACATAGGTGGATCGCTCCATGCTACAGCCATTGGGGGGCTCAAAGTTTTGTGATTAATATTTTATACAAACATAACGTCCTGAATCGTGTTCTTGAAGGGACATGTGCTTAAATCAGCGGTTCCCTGATACTGAGCACAGAGCTGGTAGCTTCCCAAGAGCTCAAGGGGAAACAGTGTGGAGGAAATGAGGGGATTAATTATCAGTTTACAGACTGAAGTGCAAATGCTGGTACCCAGTATAAACCACTTGTTGTGGTCCTTCCTTTACCTTTGGATAAACAAAATTAAGGAGCTTCCAGAATCACACCTCTCCCATACAAAAACGGTGTCTTTTGGTTATGGAACTTTCAGTTTTGTTTTTATTTTTTTTAACAATATTCCTAAGTATCATGTTGAGGAGATTTATTATTAGGATACAATTAAGTTACATTCAGTATCACGATCCGTCGGTCTGGGGTCAAGTGATATTACACGATGTGTGGGCAGGGGGCTCTGAGGGAGACCTGTCATTTTTATCATGATGGATCCAGAAGTTTGAGCATCCCTTCAGGAACAATTAAAGGTATTCCTGGAAATCCTCACGTCTTCTTAACATCTTTAAAGGGGCTGAAAAAGAAATCATCTTGTTAAAATGCAGCTGTCAGGAGAAGAATATTCAAACTAAGATGGTCAAATAATTGGGTCTTTGTGAAGGAACTGGGAAACGAGGGTAAGATTAGAATCTTAGTGAAACACAGAGGTTCAAACTGAAACCATACAAAGGCATTGCTCAGAAATGTGTGAGGGGTTTTGATAATTTTATAACAAGTGGAAACTATTTCTTGCTTTTCAATAAGAGTAGATGAACTCATTAATAACTGATAAACTGTTACGAAAATTAGAATTTTAATACATGCTTAGTTTATTCCCTCAGATATTAATTCATTTTTATTTGAGAAATACTGCACTTCCGACTGAGCAATTTGTGCATCATAGAAGATATTTCAGGGGAACAAAGTCCTTAATGTTCAAAACCAAACCAAGCAAATACAGATTTCATGCTCTTTCCCCTTCCTTGGCTCTGGTGTCCCTCACGGGTACTTTGAGAGATACTTCTCTTTTGAAGAGAGCATGCCGACTTTGGGACTTGAACAATTCTTTTAGAGAAAACTGAAAGATAATCTCTAAAATGCAACAAGATGCTCTGATTTCTATTTTCACTCCGAGGGCATCCCTTCTGGGCAGGCATCAGGTCACAGCTGGGGAAGATGCTCCAGGGAGGCAACAAGGAATGAGCAGCAGATGCCACAGTCATCCCCACTATACCTGCAGTACGTCCTCTTTTATTGCCCAGAATCATTTCTTCTGAGCATTTTAATGAATAAATCGTATTTTAAACATGCTAAGAATTCTTTTTAAAATGCACATTTCTATCCCAAAAAAAAAAAGGTGTAGCTTTTGAGGGATTTAAAGAAATGTGGGGAAAAACCCCAGTCATTAACGATTCATTTAACTCTAGCAATGCCTCCCATTTCAACAAACTGAAGACGGAAGAGTCATGGAAAATGGGAAGGGCCAACAAATGTGTTTGAGCTAAACAGCCAATTGGTAGGTAAACAATTGGCTGTTATTTTGTCGTTTTGAAGGAGCAGCAGGAGGAAGGAACGTTACCGAGCCATCAGACACCAGAAAAGCTCTGACCACAGTCCTTTTCCCCCTGGCTGGCACTGGGAACAGATCTACCAATATCAGAGGGTGGTCTGGCATACCAAATATGCAGCAGACATAGCCTGCAGACAAATCTGCTCGCTCCCCTATTTTGTTTTTTCTTCCTCCAGAGTAACTTCTGGTTGACAGTATCTTCTACTCAGGTATGAAAATGGAGCTGGCTCTCCTACGTATTAATGCTCAGTTGCTAAGGCAGAAAAGTTGGGCCATATTCTGGAGTCTGAGCTGGCCGTCTGCAAAGAGAAAATTCCAAATTGCTCTGAAACATCACAACTCCCTGACCGTGGGAGGCGGAGTGCAGCCTGGCTGCGGCTCTGCACAGGGACAGCAGCTGGTGCAGCTTTAAAGAGCGAGGAAAACCAACTGCGATGACTTCTCTTGTAGGAGCAGCCTCTAGCCCTGACATTCAACTTCTCTTGATAACCGGCTGGGATTTACGTCGCCCACACTGTGAGCACGTACACAGCCGGCTCTCCGAACGCTTCTTCTCCGTGCCGACATATTTCACATACAGGTGTAACCCTGCTTGACTCCACCTCTGAAACTTTCAACTTAGCTGATCTACCTTCACATCTCTTTTCTTTTACCAGCATGCTTTTCTTACAAAACTGCTCTACTTGCTTTTCTTGTTTTGCATCCTCAACTGGGAAGCCTCCTCCAGCCCTCACTTTATCTGTCAGGTTTGGATTTTTTTTTTTCTTTACATTTTATCCAATTTTTCTTTTCAGACATTGGCGCATGGCTCCTCTAAAGCTAAATGGCCTTCAGCGATCAATGTGTAAGTGGTCTCTAACGTGATAGGGCCATTCTCCTAATAGAGAGCGAGCTGTTCACATTACCTGCAGTTCCTTGGAGAGGACTCTCCAGTTACAGCACGTAGAGTAACTTTAAACTCAGAGTCCATAATGACAGGTAGAAATGGCTTCAGATCATTTTTCTGGGTGAATCCAATTGTTCAGAATTCAGATTGTTCTCGGCATCCCACAGAAACTCATGGCCAGGAAATAAAGGTGCCTCCTTGCACCCTTGCTCTTGTGTTTTCCCCCCAGCTTCTGACATCAAGAAGGACCTTATGGATTAATTACTTAAAGCATCTGGTGGTAATCAGTTATTTAATATCCTAGCAAATGAGAAAAAAATAACATAAAATCCCCTTTGACTCGGATGAAGTTCTTGGAGTTTTTCAGACCTACCCTGGACTTGCACCAGATTTCTCCTCTTCCTGACTTATGTTCAACACCAGGGGAGGAAAATGCTGCCCTTGCAAAACTCGCCCGTCCAAGCCTTTCAGAACTGGTCCATATGGCAACATGAACTCTTGCTACACCTGGTGCCAGATACCATATGTGTGGTAAGAAAACGCAGTTTTAATTGTGTACTCTCCTGAGGAATAACAAGTGTGATGATTTCTCAGGCATCGCATCACATGGCAGTAGCAGAAAACAGGCGTTCCAGCGCCCTTTCACTGGTGGTTCCCTTCCTGGCGAGAGAACCTGATCCTGTAACCCAAGAAATTCAGAGCAAATTATTTATTATGCATTATCAGTAAGCCCATTTAAGACATTTTCTGAAAACCACATCATGAATGGCCTGGGAGATGACACACTCTCGTGTTTACGTTTCTTTTACTTCAACCAATGTTTTTTCCTCCATCTTTGATCAAAGATCTTGACTGATGGGACCTCAGGCTGACGGACTTGTGCTAATGAACCTCCTAGATTTCTTTCTCAGATATCAAGTCTGATAAGTCTGTTGGCCAGAAAAGGCAGCCAGACACATTCCTGGTATCTCAATCCATCCGTAAAGTGCAGAAGGGCAGAGACAGGTGGGGTTACTCCGGGCTGTGAGACACCACAGCAACACTGAGACCTCTCCTGAAACTCATCTTCACTCACCGACAGCTTCATACACAATTTGTTCTCCCTCCCACTTGCAAATATCCTTTTTTTTTGAGCTGGGTGTGCATGCTGTGTAACATAAATACGCTTACACATACTTATGCATATATCTTTCACATAACACGATTTAAGTTCTCCCACACAGCCATGGGAAATCTCTAGAACTAAAAACAAGCTGAAGAAGATGAAACGCTGTGCAGACGAGTAGGAGAGATGAAACATGGTAGCTGTATATTCCTCAAGAAAAATATTTATCTCTAATATTTACTAAAAGCTTTCTTATGTGAGCTGGATGCAAAATTTCTGGGGACATAAGGATTTAAAAATTACTTAATATTTTCAAGTGTGTGAGTTGCAAAAAATACTTAGGGTTTACAAAACTATAAAAATGCATGCATAGTCTGCAGCATAAATTTAGCTCAGCTCCAAAACACAAATAACCTTTTTTAAATGAAATTCCAGGTACTCGGAGGTTTATTTTTTTCCTTTTTTCCAAACTGATGTTGGGAATTGGGATATTCCTAGGACTCGGCATACAATATTTTGATGTGTGCCACACGCTGTACTGGCATTGGAGAGCATTTCAATCACATAATTCAATGGTAACTTTTAACCTGACACAATTCATTTTTAACCTGACAACAGGATATTTTTGCATTTTATACCTTTTTCTTGGTATTAGAAACAAAGCAGAAGTCTCATTGGAAGGTGTCTCCCCTGCCCGGGCAGATGCCCCTGTGCAGGCAGGGGCTTTGCGTCCTTCATTGTTCTTCAGAGCAACAGCAAACAAAACTTTCCTAGCAATGGATTCAACCTGGCCAAAGTGGAGCAGGACCAGAACAGTAACTTGTGAAAGTTTTTTTCCTGTAATTTATTCCTGTGAACAACATGGAAGGAAAAAAAAAAACCCACCAAACCCATTCTCATGCAATTTCTCATATTCCATAAATTATTTCATTGCATTTTATGAATGTTCACTTCAATTCACAATAATTTTCCAATTTCAGTCTTATCTTCCTATTTTCCATAACCAGTGCTTACTTGGGCTCTTTCCCGTGACAGGCGTGGTACACTGTGCTTATTAATGAGTGCTATCTTGCTAAGCGATGCACTGTAATAATTGATGTTTTAAACCCTGCACACTTTAAAACATTAATCCGTGAACAGATAAGCAAATGAAATTCACTGCTGTGATGGACATGGACGTAATACTTCTCCTTCGTTCTCACTACCCAGTTCAGATTTTTGTCATCACTCCCTGAGTTGCAAAGTTATTAACAGTCCATTAAAAGCTTGTCTGTCTGGGAAAAAATGTCTCTCCAACCTTTAGGCCTGTAATTTCCAGTATGACTGCTATGATACATTATTTTTTAAGATAAAAAAGACTTTATTTAATGTTTTTGGTTTCTTGCATGGCAAAGGCCTCTTGGGGAATCTAAAAAAATTGATTTGCTCCCCACCTGAGTGACAGAGGAGGGTGAGCTCCAAGCCAGGCAGCACTTTGTGTCCACCTGAAGGACATCAAAGTGCTCTCTGCAAGGCGAGAACCACCGAGCTGCGAGGTGCTGGGACGCAGCAAAGTACAAAACCTCCCATGTGTGCTGCGATGCCCTTGTCACGTGGAGATAAATTAGCTTTTGAGTCTTATAATTGCTCTAGCTCTCTAAAACAATTAATGTTTCCAGTTGCAATGCACTCAGGAGTTACACACACAAACATTTCCGTTCAGTCTCTGTTTCATTTTACGTCGGCTGGACCTCTGCCTGTGCAAAGGCAAACAGGATCTTATTTCTTGGGTTTGCTCCTTTGGGGAAGGAGAGCTGTTATCTAATTTTTCATTGGCGTGATGGCACGTTTACTAGGGCACACCATGGAAATGCTGAGTGGTGTGGTGAGCAAGCCTGGAGTCAGGACGTGGGGTCACCACCCACCTTGCACCCATGGCCACCCATTAGGAGTGTGATCAGCCACTGGTTCTCTCCAGGACACGGCTGGTTTGGGCACCCCTCAGGGTGCAGGGACTCCCAGCTAGTGAGGTTTGCCATCCTTCATGCCCAGCTGGTTGATGCATAGTTACGAGGTCAAGTCAAATGGTCCCTCAAAAGTGAGGGCATCTTTCATGGGCAGGGAGTCGCCAGCAACAGAAGGGGTCAGCAGCTCGAGAGCTGGGCTCTTTGTCATAAACCATAGAATGGTTCAAGTTGGAAGGGACCTTGAAGATCACCTACTTCCAACCCCCGTGCTGTGGGCAGAGATGTTGTAATCAAACTTAAGTTTTAAGGAGTTAATTGCTTAATGAATAATTAATCACCATTCTAATTAAATTAGTTTATTAATTTATATTAGGATAAGGAATATAGAACTCTACTTATGCTAAGAAGTCGTGTGTAGGCCTTGGGTAGAGCTAGAGCTGGTGCAAGCTGCAAAGCTGGCAGGTAATGTTTCGTACTAGTAAATGTCTCACTGCACCTGTGCTTTGGTCTCACTGCACCTGTGCTTTAATAACAATACCAGCATATTTCAGTCAGACAGATCAATATGTGTATTTCATATGGGCATGCCTCCCTACCCCCCCATTTTTGTCTTGTGGTTAAATGTGATCTCACCCCAATTATCAGCGATTGTATGGAAATAAGATATATCAATATTAATAAGGGTTGAACCAATCATTATAAAGGTCAAAATTAATAGCAGACATTGTATGCACGTTTATGTTAAAATATTATGACTTTGTAAAAGAGTGTATAAATAGACTGAATTTTTGTGAGGTATTCGAAGCATTGGGTGATTTCCAAGCTTCTCAGCGTTGCAATAAAGAAGTGCCTGCTTATCTATGTGTGGATAAGTTCTGTCGATTTTGCGACCTTCCCTTTGAAAAATCGCAACAGCGACACCTCTCTTCCCCCAGCCTGGGTTGCTCCAAGTCCCGTCCAACCTGGCCTTGAACCCTTCCAGGGATGGGGCATCTATGACTTCCTTGGGCAACTTGTGCCAGTGCTTCACCACTCTCATGGGAAAGAATTCCTTCCTTATATCTAATCCAAATCTGCGCTTTTGCAGTTTCAGGCCACTGCCCCTTGTCCTGAGCACTGGCTTGGCTAATGAGCTCTGGGCTGGGGCAGGTTTGCTCCCAGGTGCAAACCATGAGCCCGTGCAGACGCTGCAGCAGCTCAGGCAGGGCTCTGGCTGAGGGTCACAGCTTCTGTTCTCTGAAGCCCACCGGGTACGGAGCTTTGTTAGCAAATGGCTCTTGAGGATCTGGAGGTTGCTGAGCTCAACTGAGGGGTACGGCTGGGAGAGGACCCTTGATCAACTCCAGGGGCTCAGGAGGGCTCTGTAGCTCAAAGCTGGGGGTTTTGAGCAAAAGCTGCAGTGGCTGCCTGGCTCCCTTTGGACATGCATTATCTGCAGCACCAAGGGAAACCCTCACACATCGGTGAAGTTTCAGGCAGTTTGTGCTCAGCTCCCAGTGACTCCTTTCTCTGATTATTCCGTTTCAGCAAAACCCTTTGAGAGCGGACAGTACCTGGACATCTACGGAATTACAAGAGACCAGGCAGGGGAATACGAATGCAGCGCAGAAAATGACGTCTCTGTGCCAGATGTGAAGAAAGTAAAAGTCACAGTAAACTGTAAGTCGAGTTGTTTCTTTAATCGCTAAATTCAGTGGACAAGAGAGATGTGGCTGAGGAGGAAAGCCTGATGAAGAGAACTGCTGCTTGTGATGAAATTGTAGTGTGTTGGGGGTTTGTATTAGAGTGGCAAAGTGACCTGCGTTCTTTGATGTATGGGTTTTCCTCAGTGAAGGAAGGTTAAACCAGCTTAAAGTTCAAATCCTTTTGTGTACTGGGAACAGTGGTGCTGTTGTGCTGTCTTCAGCTTTATACTTTGTGCTGGGCAGTGGTGTTAAGATGAGTTTTTGGAGTAAGCTTTTGAATAATTATCTGAGTAACTGCTGACTGCTGTGATTTTTGGGCTGAAGCGTTCCTGCTTTAATTTGCCATGGCTGTGCAATAATATAAGGAGATGAGAAACTTTCTGAAATTTTTTGGGGGTGCTTAGGTGGTGATCAGCTCCTCTGGAAATCTGAGGAGCTCCTAGGAGAGGCAGCAGGTTGTTCTGTGTGATTGCCCCAGTGTGGAGCATGGAGGACGCTGTTGCTGCCCAGTTCTGCCACGGCCACCCTGATGGGTGACACCAGGAGCCACCAAGGCAGCCTGTCACTGTCCCTGCTGCCCCTACTACCTGAGCTTTCACACCAAGGAGGTGTTTGCAGCTTGGGACTGAGTTTGGTTTAGCACTCGATATGACATGAAACATTCAGAACATCATTCTTTGCGCCTCCAACACTTTAAAAAAGAGAGAATAATTACTCTCATCTACTCTGAATCTTCTTAGGTTAAGCACAATCACCCAGCTTGTCATTTGTAGCAGCTCCTGGTTTGGAAATTGCTGTAGCACCTATATTGGCCGCAGATGTTTGAGACATCAGCTTTGAGCCTCCCTCAGCAGATGTTCTCTGTGTTGATGAGCCTCTTGTCCCCAGGTTGTGGTGAAGTTGGAAGCGGGACAGGGGGCTGTGGGCTGTTGTGAGTGGGATGCTGATAGGGCTAATCTGGGTGTTCATGGAGAGTTCCCACATTCAAAAGCTGACCAATGGTCCTTTTTTATATGATAATGGGATGTTCATAGTTCGTGATACCCTAGACCATGGTGGATCAATGCACTAGTTCTCATAGAATAGCTCGATCACACGCTGAGTCTCACAGGCGCTCTTTGCACTGCTCGGTTGTGCGAGATAGCGACACTGAGTGCAGGTCCTGCTCTCTGCTCCTCAGGCTTCTGCAGGTGAGCACCAGTCCTCGCTTTGCAAATCACAAGAGCAGAGCAGCTTGAGGAGGCTGGTGCCGAGCTCATCGCTGTTCTCGCTGCTGCTTTGCCCGCGCTGACGAACTTCCACCTGCATCAGCTTTGCTGAATTGCCAAGCGCGGGCAGTGCGCTAAGAACTAGGGGCTGTGTGGGAGGGAAAACCACAATGGGTGGTGTCCTGTGGAGCCAATGACCGTTGCTTTTTGTGTGGTGTGTCATTACTGGAAGATTGTCAGTATGAGCAGGAATTTGCATAGGTGTGTTTTGGGGTGACGCCTTTCACAAAAGCTGTACTCCAAAAAGGGTTTGTGTTGGATAAACAGCTTGCAATAGGAAGCAGGAGGGTTGAGCTCCACCTAATTTTAGCTAAACAAGTATTGCATGCATGCCATTTCATATGAAAGGGATTTTAATAAGGGTGAAACTACCTGTCTTGGGATCTTTCTGAGTGCTCATGGGAAGGGAGGAGTTGGTAAGCCTGCTTACCTCAGCGCAATGGTTGTTTTGGTGTTTGGGTTTTTTGAATTAAAAAAAAAGCAGAGGCTGGCTTGGAGGTGGGATGGGATTTGCTCCCCGTGACCAGTGAGCCACGGGAGTAACAAGAGCAGCAGCGTGTCTGCCTTGAAGGGGAGGGCAGGCTCAGCAGGTCCCACTCCTCTTTGGTGCACACTATGAGCAAAGGGTGCTCAAGTTTGACTGCAGCCCGCAGCGTGAGGGTGAACTTGTCTGCAGTGAGAAATGTGTTGCAGACTGCTAAACTAACCCACCAGATGGGTAAATACCTGAACTAAGTGTCCAAGCTGATCTCTGTCCTGATTTGGCTCCCTGGGCTGAGCTGGAGGTGTCCTTGACTGTAGTGGGGATGCACGTGGTGTTACAGCAGAGTCAGGCAAACTTTTAAGTCTGCAGAGTTGTGTTTTATGGGTGGGAGGGGTTTTTTTAATGTTTTTTACAGCAGAAGAAGACAATGGAGGAGGCAAAAATAAAATCGAGGCAATGTATGGCTACAGCCTGGCTACAGCATGAATCAGTTTGTACACATGAACGAGTTGCTGTAGTCAGCTAATTGCTAATGCACTTCTTGAGCATCTGCTCCCCGCTGCTGATGCTCATCCCTTCTGACCAGGAGGCAGAAAATTGTCCCATTGTGTTCGGGAGAGGGTCATGCCAGGGCTGGGTGATGCCCTGCCCAGGAAGGGGTGTCGTGCGTGAGACCGCCCCGGCAGAGCAATGCACATTGTGCTGGCTTGACAGGGCAGCTTTCTGTCAGAAAAAAAGCTAAATATTTCATATTTCTCTCATAAGAGAGCTTTGGTTTGTTTATGAGTCATTATTTATGGGGAAATTTGCATCAAATTCATTTTGAACTTTGTATCTGGAAAGATTTTAATGAAAGGAATACCAAAAGCGAGGCAGCTCTGGGTCCTTTTGTTACCCTGGGTTGGGCAGCTGCTTTTGTCAAACATTCTTCAGTCCTGTTTCTTTTTTTGGAATCATAGAACGACAGAATCATTCAGATTGGAAAAGCCCCCTGGGATCATCGAATCCAACCACTAACCCTACTCTACAAAGCTCACCCCTAACCCATCTCCCCAACCCCACATCTCAACAACCTTTAAAGGGATGAGGACTCAACAGCCTCCCAGGGCAGCCTGTGCTAATGGCTGACTGCTCTTGCTGGGAAAAAATTTCTAATTCCAGTGTAACCCTGCCCTGTTACAGTTTGAAGCCGTTCCCTCTTGTTCTATCACTAATTACCCATGAGAAGAGACCAGCACCAACCTCTCCACAACGTCCTGTCAGGCAGTTGCAGAGAGTGAGGAGGGCTCCCCTCAGCCTCCTCTTCCTCAAACTAAACAGCCGCAGCTCCTTAAGATGCCTCTTTGCTTGTCTAACAAACTGGTAAAAGAGCAAGGCTTTCTCCCTCCACCCCGTCTCAAAAAGTCTCCTTCCTTTCTTCATTTTTCTGGTTGGCAGGAGCCCCGCAGGCTCCATCCCTCCTCGCCCTCCCCGGAGGTGTCTGGGCATCGTTCCTCCGGCTGGGGGGCACACTGTGCCCATCAGCCACATCCCTGCACCGCGGGTTTAATTCCACTTGCTGCCACCCGGTTCCTCGGCATGGCACCGCACCCGCGTGAATGCAATCGCTTCACCAACCGCTCCTGATAATTTTTAATATGATTTCGCTCTTATTAAAAGGAACGCTCTTTACTGCAGACCCGATAACTGTAGAATAAATCAAGGTTTTATTGTGCCCAGTTAATAGAATGTATCAATGAGCCCTGAGCGGTTACGGGGCATATAAGCATAATTTTGAATATGGATATTCATCGCGTATAGCGGTTGTTCAGTCACCCAAGCATGTACAAGAAAATTACCAGGTTTAAATTACTTTCTGAATTTCAGGTTTCTTGGCTGGGCGACTTCCAACCATACATAAACAACCAGGCTGCTATCTGCCTTGCAGCACGTGCATTATAACCCTAATGACTTTACAGAGGGTTTTTTATTTATACTGCTTCATGTTGCATAATCTACATTTCCTACTTAATTTATGTCTGTCCCTCATAATTTCTCCTTTTAAAAACGATGGCCTGAGAATCCATGGTGCATTTGTCTGCCTGAATTCTTAGAGAGGAAGGTGGTGCGAGGGGAAAAAAAAAGAAAAAAGAAAAAAGAAATTGAAGCAGCTGCTTTATGAAGAAGGAATACTATACCAAATCAAGTTAAAATAGATAAGATATAATCCAATTTCATTTCACAAGTAAATCTTATTAGCATTTTCCATTACATTTTATAAAGCAAATAGAGATTTATAGATTATAATATTGAACCCCACTTTGAACGAACCACTGTCTGGACTAGCAAGAATTTAATATGTCATCTGAAAGCTGCTCTGAACTATCCGTGTGGTGCTGTAGCTTTGCTGACTCTCTTCAGGTTTATCAATGTCATACTTAAAAAAATATTTAAGGCAGTTGCTAAATGCAAGAATCTCCAAAAGTGTTGTGGCCATGCTGAAGTGATGAAGAATGGCAAATGTGCATCATGAAACTGGCATATATTTTAATTCACGTAAAAGAGTCAGCCACCTAAATAAATAGCAAATGTAGACTTTCAGAGTGTGCTGTAGCACTCCCCATTTATTTATTTTTTTCCTAGAAAATATATATGCTAAGGATCTGGTTTTCTGTAATTTTATCCTGAAGAGCTCTGGTAAAGCTGGATCTTCCAGACTTTACTGAATTAAGATCTGGTGGCTTTGGGGAAATCCACAAAAACCAAACAAACATTCAGTTGAAATTAAAAGACAGTAATTTAGTCCCAGCCTTTACGAACCCCATCGTGCTGCAAATTGAAGGCCAGAGTCATCGGTGCTTACTGGGGAGGTGAAAATTAAAAGTTCCTGTGCTGAGGAAGCCCAGCTGGCCCCAGGCAGTGCCGGTGGGTCAGATCTCTTTTCTTGGCTCTCTTGGGGTCGCCTTGAAGCGTGAGCGGGAGGAGAGCTCTTCGCTTTTGAGCCAGGAGTCCCAAGAGTTGCTCTGAAGGAAACGATACCCAGTGCAGCCGAAGCTCAACCTGCAGCCCTTCTCCTGCTCCCCCATGTGATGCAGCCTGCAGAAGAGAAAGCTCACCTGCCAAATTTTGTAGGCAGTAAATTAAAAAAAAAAAACACCAAAAACCAAGTAAAGGTAGATCTGAATATTCTAGAAATTGAGCCATGTCTGCTTGCAATAGCATCTCTCTGTACAGGTGTTTTCCATAAGATCTTGAAAATATTGAAAAAGGAAAATGGAAGTGAATGGACTGTAAAAACTGTATTAACTCCAAGTCGTGCCCCTGAGTCGGTGTTGCCCTTGCCCAGTCCCTTTTTAGGGGGTCTCCAAGGATGGCAGCTCTGTGGGCAACATACTCTACTTGGTCACAGCCCTTAACGGAGTGGTTTTCACAGGGTCTAGCACGAACCAGCCCTGCAGAATTACATCCTCATCCCTCACCTGTCCTCCGAGGAATGGAGAACACACCGGTCTCACCTTTGGATCTCTTGGAGACAAGGGACTTGTGCTCCCTGGCTTTGCCTCCTTATGTTCACCTCGCCTTCATTCTTGGGTCATGTTTTCTAAGGGACTGACTAAATGTTTCCTCCCTGTAGGTTAGTTAGTGCTAGGGAGAGACTTTCTGGCATAAGGTGTCTAAAACTGAAGCCAGTGTGCCAGGTGAGGTGCATTGGGTTGCCGAGGGTGTGGAAGGATTATTTCTGATGCCTGTTCCTATCTCTGGCAGGGGCACTTGCCTTCCCTATGTCAGCAGGACACTTCAGTGGGGTTTCATCCTCAGCAACCCTGGTCCCCTCCTCTCTGTACTTATCCAGCTGATGAATCCCAAGTGTCATACTCGTTCCTGTTTGGTTTCATCTAGTTTTCAGGCTACTTCTTCTAATTTTTCAGGATTGGTTCTCATCTTCAAAAATGGTGTTGGTGAAATCCCCTACCAGTAGCAGGCCCGGGATCGATGTCCAGCTGAGCATAGAGGACATCAGACCCACAAACTCAGCGTTCCAGGTGATGTGTGCCCATGGGAAGGCGCCGTTTGGCCAAGCCTGGCTTGCCCGAGCCCGGGGGAATGTGATGGCATGCTTGCTGCGTGAAGTCGTGGCATCCATTGCCTTTCCCTGCAGGACCTGATGACCCAATAGGACCCTGCTGGCAGTCACTCATCTGCTTGTTATCTTCCAGGTGCTTTCACGACTTTGATTGCTCAGCCTGCGGGTTTATGGGTACTGGAGATCAGTGGACTGGCTGGTAATTGCCTGGCTCCTGTTGCTCTCTCCATTTCTGAAGATGGTTTATGGAGGCTGCCTTGGGCACTTGGCCCACACCTCGGAAATAACAGCATAGCTCTACGTTTGCTTCACACAGCTCTTGAATGTGTTTTTTAAGTTCCTTAGGCCAATTGGTTTTGTGTCGGTTTGGTGGGGTTTTGTGGTTTTTTTCGACTACTTGCTGCATTATTCTTTCCCTGCCTTGACCCAAAATACAAACCAATTAATTGCTGTCACTGAATTGGTCACCTTCCGTGTTTGGAACAATTCTGCTTCCTTCTCCCTTTCCTTTTCATGCATGTGTTTCGTACATATTCTTCAGAAAATTCTCCATGTTGGTTGAGTTTGGGTGTCTGCTGCACAGATCTTCTACCCCTCACTGCTCATGTCCTTCCTGCTGTGATAGCTTGATAAGATATTTTATGCTGTGGAGGTTTTTTATAGAAGAAACGTGCGAGTTTCTTGTATGAATTTTAAGCAATGTGTTTGGTTTTGGCTTGGACAGGTTAGGGTTTTTGCAGAACAGCTTATCTCATTAGCATTTCTTAGAAGTCTGCCTTACTGTTGCTATGGCACTTTGCATAATATTATGCATAATAGTCTGATTTTACTTTGAAATCAGACATACTGTACAAGCCACTCTAACCTAATTATATCTGTAACCTTAAACCTACTGGGGAAAAACATTCTAGGACTTAAGTGTTTGTTGGGGCTTCTAATAGCTGGACATGCTGCTGTGGCTTTAGTTTCCCAGAAAGCATCTTGCTGTGAACTGTTACTGACTGATAAAAAAAATCTTGCCTTGGCAAGTTTTTTTTTTGTTTTGGATTCAATGAACAAAATTCCCTCAGTCAAGGGAAATGAGTTACTAAATAAAAAAAAAAAACAAGGTCCGAACATTTTCCAAAGGTCTCAGTCCTCTTCTGCTTTAGTACCAAGCATAAAATTCCTCAGAGCAGCTTGCAGTTTTAATTTCTACTTTCTTCTAATAAAAGAGATGGGAGAAGGGGTACACTTCTGTTTAAGCATAACTAAATAACTGTGATTCTTTCAATTTTTAATAGCTACAGATGTGCAGCTTCATATTGCTGTGCCTGACTAAATTTAGGATGTGGTGATTATGGTCAGCATTGGCTTTAGGAGACCAGGAGTCTTTTGTTAAAGAAACCAGTGAGTCGACATAAATGTGTCTTGATCCATATGTGCAATATTATTATTTTTATTGTTTGCTTTTTCTTAAAACAACATGGGCAATGTATTGCCTTGGAGCACCTGAAAATTAATCACAAAAGTTTCCTCTTGGTGAGGGTACTTCTATCCCATTACAAAGTTGTTTGGTTTTATTTATTTTTTATTCTAAACCACCTAAAGACCAATTCTCTGAAGGAACAAAGCTGTGGAGGAGACATTACTGGGGGTTTTTTATGGTGTCATTTAAACCAAGTAAATTTGGTCACTCTTCAAATCTCGCCCATATGAGATGAAGTCACACCTTCATGCTTGGCCATGAAACAGAAGGACCTTATCTTGGTGTTGCCGTGGTTGATATTATCCATCTGGCTGAAATTCTCGTATTTAAAACTGCATCCTGTGTCAATCTCTCTTAAATCACCGAGTGTTTCCCAATATTGTAAAGACAGGGAGTAATTTGCAGGCACTGAGTGTCCCCAGTCCCCACAACCATGGAAGAGGTGGGGGGGGTGGGGGTGTGTGTGTGTGGAGCCGGGGGAGATCAAACTTGGCAATACTCTGCTAAAGCATCACAATTACACTCCAAAAAGCTAAAAGGACTCTGGAGTGTGGTTTCACTGGCTTCTGTGAAACGTGTTTGCCTAAATTCTGAGGTGACCACTCAAAAATGGGATTTTTTGGCTTCTGAGTTGCCCTGGGTATGCCTGGAAATCTGACAACGGGCTCATTTTTGGTTCTGTTAATGGATCAGTGCGAGCTTTCTGAAGCGTGACTGCTCTCTTCAAGCCTTCTTGACCCAGGTGTGTGGTTGAGGGTACTGCTGGTGCCCCACCACATGAGCAGAGTCTGCAGGTGCAGGAGATAATTCTGCCCAAAGCTTGACTTCAGCCTGACCTGTTTTCCACAGATTTTCTGCTTTCTTTGGGAAGAGGATAGCATGGATTGGCCTCCTTTTGGTTTGCCCTACCTGCCACAAACCCAGGGAGTGGATGGCGTCCTTCCTTCACTTTCTTTTTCGTCTGAAAACTGTTGCAGAAGATCAAAGTTAGAGCTGTGTTAATATTTCAAAGAGCAAGAACCGTGCTGCTCTGTGATGAGCTGCTGGGGACTGCACACCAACCTCTGTCAGTCTGCAACATGGGCAGGTCAGGAGTGATGTGGATGCAGAGGTCCTTGTATTAGTCCATCGAGACTGCCTCTTGGCTTGTTTTTTCCTCTTACTGTTAGCCATTAACCTATTTCTAAAAACCAGATACTCTGTGCCATACGAGTTATGACGACTGAACAAGAGCATCCGTGCATCGGAGCTTCTGTTTCTGTTAAAGGGATGTAGGAAGTCTTCAGAGGGACAAGGGAGAGGAGGCCTTTCCTGCAGCACATAATGAACAGCTGAGAGAAGAGAAATAACAGTGTAATAAGTTTCTATATCAGGAGGGTAAATAGATGAGAATACAAAGCCCCCCATGCTAGCTAGAGGAGGTCAGGTCCTACCACAGCTGGCATGAGAACTTTGATCACAGTTTAAGTCAGAACAGCAGAGCTTGTCTTTGGGTCCAGCCATCCAGACGAGCAGCTGTAAGCAAAGTATTTTGGGTGAAACTAGTGCAAATAAGAACAGGTTCGGCTTTTTCTCTTCTTTTCTTTTCTTTTCTTTTCTTTTTTGCGTAAGATAGATCTTTCAAGAATTTTCTTTTATCTCATAAAATGGAGCTTTTGCTCATGCATAATATAATCAGAGTTGTGGTTTCCAACTTTTGGAGGTGTTTTTGTTATTTTGGGTCAATGTTAGGACTTGATTATTACTTAATTTGCTGGCTATTCTCATCACTTACATCACTTATATTAGTTGTGTGCTGTACTATCTCATAGTAACGCTTTATGAAAAATAGCTTGCATCAATTCAGTAAAAACTAGCCATGCATTTAGAACCACCTCAATGGATGGGGTGGGGAAAGAATGTAACTGATTTGAGGAAAGTATCTTTCTCCTCACTTGTGGGTGAAGAATCCTGTTATGAAAGTAATGTTTGTCATTTTATGTCTTTCATGTATTTTTTTAACATTTCAGAAATAGGATTAAAACAATATAGTTCAAGTTTCTGACTCAAGTGCAATTTGGCTCCTAAATTAACATTGATTTCTTTCTGTGGTGTAATAGTTTACTACCAGGTTCTGCGAAATGCTGCTCAGTTGCTGCCTATTTCTGAAGATCATTGCTCATATTGAAGCGTGACAGAATTGATTATAATGTTCCTTCATGTAGATGCCGTTCTGCTGCCACAGCACACAGTCAAGGGCTCTGGCGGCATGAAATGAGATCTTGTGTTTGAAGAAGGCAGAGTGTTTAGTACTAGAGATATCCCTCCAATGCATAAGAAGTTCATTTTTTATCTTCTTATAGCAAATCTCCGCTTAACTCTGCTGAGTGATTTTATTTTATTGGGCGTGAGGGGCAGCTGCAGCCTGTGTTTGCCGGTGTTGCAGGGCAGATGTGCAGCTTGCCAACTGAGCTTCTCCTTCTCTCCCTGATGATCTTTGGAGGTCCCTTCCAACCCCTAACACGCTGTGATTCTGTGATAAAGACCTCGAATTGACCTGTGGCACGTGAGGCTGCAGGACAGGGACGCCGCTTGGCTCCCTCGGTGCAAGAGGAACTGATGCTCCGGCATGACATTGCTGCTGCAGCCGCCCAGATTTTGGCTGCAGAGGCAAATTAAGAGCTTAAGACACCAGAACGTGGTGAAACCCTGGCACAGGTTGCCCAGAGAGGTGGTGGAGGCTCCATCCCTGGAGACATTTAGGTTTTATGGGGCTCTGACCAACCTGATGTGGTTGAAGGTGTCCCTGCTCACTGCAGGGGTTGGACTAGATGACCTTTGAAGGTCCCTCCCAGCCCAACACATTCAATGGTTCTATGGAACCACCTCAGGTTAACTCTTTGCTGTGCGAAGACTGCCTCCGAAGCCAAGCTGTGAACCACACTGAGGAGTTAGGGAGCAATTAAACTATGTGCAAACAAATCCTTTTTCAAGCACTGTTTTCTTGGGAAGCAGCATGTCTGACCTAGCTATTAAAAGATTGTTTCTATTATTCAATTCTAGGTTTTATTGTTCCAGAAAACTATGGGTGCTGATTATTTGTCATTTCTGCAGTGGTTAATTTTGAGGGCTGCCATGATTACCCATTTGAAAATAATCTCTGTTTCTTGTCTCCAGGAAAACAAGTCCTTGAAATGAAAATAACTGCTAATTCTCACATGTTTATGCTCTGTCAACAGTTACAGGTCCACCTATTGTATAATTATGGTATACTAATAAATGTCATTCATTCTGCTTTTGCATCTCTGGGAGGCTGTGCTGTAACAAATAACAGAACATCTATCACAGGGTGTCCTAATATCAAAGAAAAAGTATTTTCACCAATGTATTGTTGATGGTTGTTGCAAAGGTGCAACACAAAATCTTCAGGCCATTTCTGGCTAAGGTGTAGGGACAAGCTCAGGAGTTAGTGGACAAAAATAATTAATGAAGGAGGCGCTTTTTTTTTTTAGCTTTTGTATGCTTTTGCACTTGTGCTGTCATTTTAAAATCATGTCACAGTAAGATTTTGGACACCTCTGGTGTCTTTCTTGCAGCTCTTCCTCTGGGCATCACCAAGAGCGAGCTCCCCTGGAGGGAGGCTCCTGAGAGGGCCAGTGTGGGCTCCCCATCACCTTCTGAGGTGCAAAAATTCCACATCTGCTGGTGGGATGTTAACCCCTCACGCTGGGTGGGGTGCGAAGCGAGGAGATGTTTGCAGCGAGTGAGGAGAAGCTCCTGGGAAGCTGGTCCTGCCCAGCGTGAGGGCTGGCTCCCAGCTCTTCAGCCTCCAGGTGATCCCACTTAACTACCAGCTAAAATACAGTTGGGGGAAAATTGAACTCTTAATAGAAGATGACTCATGACTAAAGAGCTTATGTGTTTCAAGGAGCAATTTGAAGTGTACGGCAGGCTGTGTCAGACTCCAAACTAGAGCCAAAATTAATGGAGAGCTCTTCAGCTTCCAGGAGCATTTACTTGCCCAGATTGCTCTTCAGCAAAAACAATTACTTAAAATATTTCTTATAATAGTCAACGCTTCGCAAAGCAATATTTCTCCTAGCAATTGTAGTGTTCCTTGTTGCTGTGGGTCTAAGATTTAGTTGTCCTTGTCCCTTGCCAGCACGGTACCTCTGAGATAGTACAACGAGGGTTTGAGTGCAGATGGTGACCCTAGCTGGGGTCACAAAAACGGGTCTAAATGACATGTCAGTCTTGCAAAACCCTCCACCCCCTGAGAATTATTTTCTTTAATTTTTTATTATTTTTTTTCTAGCAGCAGACATTGCTGCTTGAAATGGCTCTGCAAAAGAGATCTGTTTAGCATAACCTGAGTACGGGCACGGCCGCGCCGCCGCGCAGCAACAGTCCCTGTTGGCTCCTACGCCGACTACATTCGGCATTTCAACGAGACATCCAGTCCCCGATAAGACAGTAATGATATTGTTACAACTTGTTTCTCCCCTGGTGAGATCGCTAAATTAGGTTTTAATAACTTCTGCAGTTTGGCTGGTATTAGCAAGCGTGTGGTGCGGGCTCCAGATCTGAGCTCAGGGAGCTTTGAGCAGCAATATTTCTGCTCTCACGATTTAAAACAAAGCAGCGTGGTTGACACAAAAGAAAGGGAAAATTGCCAACATCGTTCTTCAGCCATGACGATTCGTGGAGCTGGTTTCCTTCGTATTTTCTGCCTCTTCTCAAATAAAAACAAACTGTTTTGAGGCTGACGTGACCTTTTTTTTGAACCTCAGAGTCATCTTGATGTGATGGGCCATGTCACTTCAGTTGCTTTGATACCTGTTGCACACTATGCGGAGAGATTGCGAGAGTCATTTCTAGGCTGCAAGAATTCACCTGAAGAATTCAGAGAAAATCACTTCAAGATGCTTTGTCTCTGGTGTACTTTGAACAAAATTCTGCTTAATATCAAATGCCTCAAAATTCAGGTGCTTGCCGCTGGTGCACCTGGTATCATTAGTGATAAAGAAAGAAGAAGAGCAAATCGGGAATTATCTTTCAGTGCAGCAATTAAATGTTTATGTGGGGAAATCCCAGCATTCCAGACTTCTCATGTAAAGCCAGGCCCGCTTCCAAGCATTCCTTCGCGATCTATTGGCTCTTTCGCTCGTTGGAAATGAGCTTCTGTAAAGAGAACGATTCTCAGGGACAATCTGCAAAGCCCTGGACGTTTCTTCCCTTCCCATGGAGCTGCCCGTCTAAACGGTTGGCACTGGTGGAGTATGTAAGAGAAAAGTAAAATGTGACTCAAGGTAGATGGGTTCTTTCTTTGAATTGATAAGGAGGTGTCTACTCGGACAGATCAACTCTTTTGGGCTAGCAGGAGGTCTGGGAAGCTCCTCTCAGTGTTTCACTGAGTTTCATTTCTGTAATTTTATTTCTAAATTTTGCTTTTCAATTACACAGACTTGTTCCTGAGAGTGTTTGAAAGCAACTGGTATTTCTGTGGCTTTATTGCTTTTTAGCTAGGACACCCACTTTGGCCTCGACTTGTCATATCAGCATAGATTGTCACGGTTCTATCGGCTTACACCTGCCACGGATTGCTGGGGAGGGGGGAGAAACCAAAACCCCTTTATGTAAACTTCACTTCTTTTTAACAGAGAGCAATAGCTGCTGGACCTTTCATGGCTCTTTCTCATTCTTCACGAGATACATATGTATATCAGCTATAACACACTGTCAGCGAACAGTGGTTTTCAATCAAAAAGACTGTCAGTAAAGCTGATTCACTAACAAGAAAGCTGTCAAGCTGTGACAGCTGCTGTCTTTGCAACCCCAAACAATCTGTTCAGTGCTAACTCTGACTTATGCTTCCATTTATTATACAGTAGTAATGAGTTCTGTCCTTAGAAATACCATTTTGGTTGTGTACACCTAGCTACTTTGTTATGTACGTAGGACATTTCAAATCAGATCCTAGGTGGATGTGATAAGTTTTCTGCAAAAAGTTCTACTTCTTCTGTCTTTTGAATTACTTGTTTCAAATTCCAAATCCACTTTCTGTACTTACCTCATTTTTATAGCTGAGCATGAACACGGAGATTTCATTGCTGTTGTAAGCTGGGAAGAATATAATTTCTTTTTTCCCGTTGTGTTGAAAAATGTCATATAACCTTAAACACAACACTAGTGTCTACAGAAAAGAGTAGAGGAATTTGCTGTTACAGGAACTGTTCAGATGCTTAATAATCCCAGGATCTCAGAGCCCACAAAAATTCTGTGCATCTGAGGAGTCAGGGTGACACTGCTATCCAGATGCAGGTGCCAGTATTCGAATTGTCAACCTTTTCTTTTAAAATTTAAAAAAGAGAAGGGGCATCTTGACCATCTCCTTAAGCAATCTCTCCCAGCAATAGTTACCAGACCTCAATCTCCTTTGCTTCAATTCTGGTTGATTATTGCTTGCCCAGCCTGTAAATGAGATAGGGAAGAGTTGGATCCTTTTTCCTCCTGTCTTGCATTTTTAGTGATGTAAGTACCCCCAGTAAATTGCCTTTTCCAGCTCCACTAATACAAATTCCTTCTTCTTCTCTGAACTTCTGGTACTTTGGCTGAGACCACACTAGTACCCCGTAAAGCAGATGGTTTGCACCAGATAATGCATCTCTGGAGCATCTCGGGGTGGGTCCTGGCCTCCCTTCCACCACTGCGCATTGTCAGGTGCCTCCTCCTGCTTTTCTGCACCACCATCTCCAGTGAGGAAGGGAAGGCTGTTCACCTGCAAGTCACCAGGTCTGTATGTTGAGAGCGAACAAACAAAGCTCACCCTATAACAGGTAAAGAACAGTCTTCTGTAAGGTATTATTTGTCTCAAGCCATCAGATGAGGGCAATAAACTTCATCAAAGATCTAAATAAAGCGAATGGTGATGAAACTCATTTTTGAGACCTTAGAAAAGCTGAGTGAGGTCCTGGGGACTGAAGTCCCGAGGTGCCTGTCATTCAGAGGGAACTGGCAGTCTCCTGGCACGCCTCCAGTCCCATGACACGCGCTGGAACTGTAACGAGATGTCTTTATACCTGGGAGATAACCCAAGATGGGTAACAGCTACCGGGCACTCATCAACAGCAACTCGTGTTGTGTCACTACCTCCCATTTATTGCCAGGGAGGGCAGAAGATGTCAGGTGTTGACACTCGTCAGCTTCTGACATGTGGCACTTACAGGTGCAAGCCTAGGGAACGTGGATGAGAGAAAGCATCCCTGGTGTGGATGCAGAGTTATTGAGAAAATTGTCCCCAAAAGGCTCCTTGCCAGGCCAAACGACTGTGGGTCCCTGGGGTCTGCTCTGGGTCCAGCATTCAGGTTTTCAGTTAGCGACAGTGCCGCGTTTTCAGGTAGGGTTGAGCTGGGAGGGTGGCAGCACAGAAACACACCCCAGCGAGCGTGCCCGTGGTCTGGGTAACTTTTTTGCTTTAATACTGGCAGTTCAGGGTTTCTCATTGCCCTTGGTGTCTCTGGCCTGATCCGCTTTTGTGCTTTGGCTTCACAGCCATGCTCTGGTGGGACTCGAGCATGTCCCTCCCTGCACTTCTGACCTACGCCGAGATATTTAGCAGGTTTGTTCGAAACATTTTTTCCTTGGAAAATTGCCAGCTTTAATTCACTTTCTCCTCAGCTTTACTGCCAAAATATCTTCTTAGTAATTCCTGGAATTTGTTGAAGTCCATTGCTTTTGTCTTTCTTGGAGGGAGAGAAACAGTGAAGTAAATATGCTTGTGTTTGTTTGTGCCAGGGCTCCCAACCACCTCTTCCTTCTGGACTGGCACCAGCTGCATGAAGGCATCCCCTTGCCTCCTCCTTGTTCCTTAGTACCGCTCTGAGATGCTGATACTCGTTTTTCCCCTTTCACCTCCCCACAGATATTTGAATAAATGACTGAGGTAAAGGAACGGTGGCAGAGTGTGAGGGCGCGTTAGTTGTGCAGAAACTTTTCCAGTAGTCACTGCTGAGGGAGGGAGATTTGCTGATGCGAGGGGTCAGGGAGGATGCCCGCTTATCCCTTGCCATGCTGGTGCTCCTGTCCCATATGGAAACATCCCTTTCCCAAGCTGCCCCCTAGCCTTACCCCAAGAAGTACATCTACTCCTGTACGTGGCGCGCTGCAGTATTGAACAGTAAGCTTGCACGGAGTAAAACATCTTCATCTTTCCCCTTACTTCAGCCTCAAGCTAACCCCCAGCCATGCTCAGGTACCTTCTCCTGGGGGAAGTGCACTCTTGAGCAATACCCTTTGCCCTGAAGTCCCCCAGCCAGCACCTGCAAACAACTCAGGGCTGTCGTGCCCTGCTCTATGTCACTCAGGCTCTGCCATCTCACCTCCAGCATCTCACCCCGTTCCGGACCCTACATACCCCCGTGAACAGCCTCTGCCCATCAGTGCCGCCGTGCCCTGGTGTCACCGACATCCCAGCTCTGCCCCTTTCTGCCGCGGGTACAGAGCCAGCACTCAGGAGTTGTGCCTCTCAGGTTCCCTACATTCCACACTGAGAGTTTAAAACTTTTTTTTTAAACTTTTTTTTTTAAACCTTTTTTTTTAAAAAAAATCCAACTATTTCTAACAGATCCCCTTCAAATATTTTTAAAAAACCAGTTCGTTGTTCTGCTGGGTCCTGCTGGTGCCATGTTTTCTGCCATGAGGCAGAAAAGTTTGCTCGTTTGCCTCAGTTAATTACAGATGCTCAGCCGTTCTGTGCTGATGAGGAAGTATCGATGGCAACTTTCCCCTCAACTTACAGCAGTAAGAGCAATAGTGTATAAAAAGAGGGATTATGTGACAAAAGCTGTCTTTGTTATACTAGTGTGCTTTCAAGTTGTAGAGGTTTTTTTTCTTTTACTTTTTTTTGTTTTGAAAACTGTGAAATTCTCTTTTATTGCAGATCTTTCTGGGCCTCAATCAAAGCCCACTGAAGCTGATGTAGAAAGGCTTTGACTTGAGTTAAATTTGAATCAAACCGCACTGACCAATGAAAGATTAAAACCAACTCCACCGTATCAAACACCACCAGGCACAGAGCACTTATATCCCTATTTATGTCTTGTGCATCTGTTCCTTCTAAATTACCGACAAGCCTCGTATGCAAATGCAGGATCTGGTTTGGGTTTGTTAGTCGTGGATTCAGTGATGGTGCAGGGCACCGCTGGGCAGACATGGGTGCGAGATGCTCCCAACCCCCTGCTCTGGTGTTCCTCGCAAGGTCCCCGACCAGGGGAAGCTGCAGCTTTTGTTCATATTGTGAGTTTTTAGACAGGTGCAAGACTTTTTCCGTCATAGAATTGTCAGGTTGGAAGGGACCTCAAAGATCATCCAGTCCCAGCCCCCTGCCCTGGGCAGGGACATCCCCCACTAGATCAGGCTGCCCAGAGCCCCATCCACCACGAGCTCAGCCGCCCCAGGGCCCCATCCAGCCTGGCCTTAACAACTCCCAAGGATGGGGCTGCCACCCCCTGTCTGGGCAACCTGTGCCGGGGTCTCACTACCCTCATGGGGAAGAATTTCTTCCTCACGT
>NW_009723543.1:57403-67355 GCF_000703405.1 Apaloderma vittatum | reverse complement strand
TCTCTGGTGCCCTGCTCTGCGCCAGAGGGGCTGCCCTGGGAGGGACTGAGGAAACAACCCAGC
The DNA here is from genome assembly GCF_000703405.1 of Apaloderma vittatum. NCBI lineage: Eukaryota > Metazoa > Chordata > Aves > Trogoniformes > Trogonidae > Apaloderma > Apaloderma vittatum. The sequence continues at coordinate 67,292 of NW_009723543.1, read as the reverse complement.
AGTTAAAACTTCCATGAAGGCACGGCTGAGTCCGAGATAAAAGATGAAAATGCAGCATTAAAAATAATTCTATGTTACTAAGGTGTGTGTGCTGGCGTTCTGATAAAAGGGGGTTATGCATGAAACGAATGTCATGCAAATCATCTTTCTAAAAACCTAAGACAGACAAAACCCGCTCCGCCAGTGCTCTTTAATGAAGATACTTGTTGTAAAGGTAGCTTTTTATGTAACCTTCAGTATCTGGTGTCTGCGCTGCTTCCCTGAGCAAGTCTTTTGATGTATTGCCAAGGAAAATAAGAATAACGGATCTGGCATCCTGTGTTTCATTTTAAAAAATCGCTTTTAAATACACTTTTTTCATCCCTAAGAGGAAGGTTTCTGATTTACCTGGAAGTGCCCAGGCTTCTGCTTCCCCGCGCTGAGAACGAAGGGCAGCGTGCTCGGTGCCGTTGGCAGCAAGTGCCTGGACTGCCTCTGCCCCCCAGGGTTGTGACACCCTCATGCCACCCTCCAGCCAAGGGCCAGACCCCACCTTGGCAGAGTTTCTGCTGCACCACCGAATCCTTTCCTGAAATGTAGGCTTTGTTGTGAACTACAGCTGATAAATTAAGATTATCCTTTTTTTTTTTTTTCTCCTTTGTACGCACACAAAGAACTCTTCTTCATGGCGGTTGTCTTCTTCCACTTGATCAAACGCTGAACTGAAATACAGGGAACCTTTCGGTCTGAAATGCTCGCGAGGAGGAAGCGGGCAGAGCCAGCAGGGGAGCGAGGGCGCTGCGTATGTGCAGCCATTACTCAGAAAAAGCTGTCCCTTCCCATCCCTCAGTGACTGTTTCTTCATTTTAAAGACTAACTACTTCCTTCTCCTCCTCTCCCCCTAGAAGAAATGTTTTCTTCCTCATTTCCTTTAAGGGCTAAGCAGTGCAGGAGCAAAGGTATTGAAACCCAGTCTACTGAATAATAACTTAATGGTGTGAACCCTGTTCTGTTCCTTTTGAATGGATGGCTGCTTTAGCAGGAGAGCTGCTGGGATCTGCTCCCTGCTGGGAGGGATGTGAGGATGGAGAAACCTGGATTGAAGCTGAATGGCAGCCAGAGCAATATAAAACTGAACCAGAATGCAAGAACGAGGTCAATGCTGCAAGACTGTAAAATAAGGAGAAATGATATGCAATTAAGCTAAGTTCAAGAACTAATGGTGAACACTTGCAGTGTCTGTTAACGGATGGTTGGAGTTGTCTGTTAACTCCACTGTTGCTAATACCTGCTAGAACACTGCTGCGTGGAGCTGGGTTTTAATTTACACGCTGAAGCGTGATGCAGCATCGCAGAGGTTAATGAAATACACTGGTGTGAAGTCTTCACTGTGTGTTTTCAGTAGGCACAGTCATTCCCAGAATGAGTGGAAGCTGACAGATCATTCCTTCTGGTTTCACTTTCTGGCAAACGTATGAAACCTTGAGAATTTATTTTGGCTATCTAGAAAAGCAGAGTAAACCAGCCACATTTATTTCGTTCGTATCTGATGTCACGTCTGAACGCAGGTCTCGAGAGGTGATATATTAATGTCCTAAAGTATTGCACCATCTGGTTCCTCTTTTGATGCGCAACATTTTGAATGCTTGGTTTAATCTCCCTGGCTTTCAGTAAATTATGTAAACTTGGAGGCTTGGCAGCAGGAGATGGGCACCATGGGGAGATGATTCAGTCATCAATATCTATTGGTCTTCCTTATTGTGCCATTATACTTATTTTAGTTTTACTTACAAATTTTGCAAGTGAGTAATTCATCGCACTAGGAGCTGCAAGTTAGTTTTGGACTTTGCCCGCTCTGAGATTAGCAATGACTAACCCATCCTTTCCACATGTGGAAGAGCTAACTGGGCTCCTTTTTTCCAGGACTGGGTGATAAATCAGCAATAAATTGCATGTATATGTAACTGCTGCTGCTGACATAAATCACATTTCCTTTTTTCTTTCTGGACAGAACTGGAGCACCTTGGGATAGATGTGAGTACCAGCCTTTGCACCGGTTAAAGCTGCCTCGGAAAGCCATGGCTGCCGCCCCTCATCTCAACTCGGATGCCCTCCGAGAGGTCCTGGAGTGCCCCATTTGCATGGAGTCCTTCACTGAGGAGCACCTGAGGCCCAAGCTTTTACACTGCGGGCACACCATCTGCAAACAGTGCTTGGAGAAACTCCTGGCAAACAGCATTAATGGGATACGGTGCCCCTTCTGCAGCAAAATCACGCGGATCACAAGCTTAGCTCAGCTCACTGACAACCTTACTGTGCTGAAGATCATAGACACCGCCGGACTGGGGGAAGTGGTGGGTCTTCTCATGTGCAAGGTCTGTGGCAGAAGGTTGCCAAGACACTTTTGCAAGAACTGTAGCTTGGTTTTATGTGAGCCCTGCAAGGAGGCATCACACATGCCCCAAGGGCACAGAGTCATTGCTATTAAAGAGGCTGCTGAAGAGCGTAGGAGGGAATTTGGGACGAGGCTTGCCAGACTTCGGGAGCTCATGGGTGATCTGCAGAAAAGAAAAGCAGCTCTGGAGGGTGTTTCGAGAGACCTGCAATCTAGGTACAAAGCAGTTCTGCAAGATTACAGCAAAGAAGAGCGCAAGATCCAGGAAGAACTGGCCAGGTCCCGCAAGTTCTTCACCACTTCTTTGTCTGAAGTGGAGAAGGTAAATAATCAGGTAATGGAGGAGCAAGCTTATCTGCTGAACTTAGCAGAAGTGCAGATCATGTCTCGCTGTGACTATTTCCTTGCCAAAATAAAGCAGGGAGATATAGCTCTCCTGGAGGAGGCAGCAGACGAGGAAGAACCAGAACTGACAAACAACCTCCCGAAGGAGCTGACTCTTGAAGAGGTCGAACTCCTTAAGGTGAGCCACGTGGGGCCACTGCAGATCGGGCAGGTGGTGAAGAAGCCTCGGACCGTTAACATGGAGGAATCGTTCATGGAAACCGCAGCATCCTCATCGGCGTCGTTTAGGGAGCCTGACCTGGTGCAGGAGGAAGGTGGCTGCACGCCCAATTCCTCGCCAGCCAAGCCACGGATGCCTGAAGCAGCCACGAGCATCCAGCAGTGTCACTTCATCAGGAAGATGGGCTCCAAGGGCAGCCTGCCGGGGATGTTCAATCTCCCCGTCAGCCTCCACGTCACCCTGCAAGGCGAGGTGCTTGTGGCAGACCGAGGTAACTTCCGAATCCAGGTTTTCACCCGCAAGGGCTTTCTGAAGGAGATTCGCCGGAGCCCCAGCGGAATCGATAGTTTCGTATTGAGTTTCCTGGGAGCGGACTTGCCCAACTTGACTCCCCTTTCTGTCACCATGAACTGCCATGGCCTGATAGGTGTGACCGACAGCTACGATAACTCTGTCAAGGTCTACACCATGGATGGTCACTGCGTGGCCTGTCACCGGAGCCAGCTGAGCAAGCCCTGGGGCATCGCCGCTCTGCCTTCGGGGCAGTTCGTAGTGACTGACGTGGAAGGAGGGAAACTCTGGTGTTTCACAGTGGACCGTGGCGTGGGGGTGGTGAAGTACAGTTGCTTATGTAGCGCAGTGCGCCCGAAGTTTGTCACCTGCGACGCCGAAGGGACCATCTACTTTACTCAAGGGTTGGGGCTTAACCTGGAGAACCGGCAGTACGAGCACCATTTAGAAGGAGGCTTTTCCATTGGCTCCGTTGGCCCGGATGGGCAGCTGGGACGCCAGATCAGCCACTTCTTCTCCGAGAACGAGGATTTCAGGTGCATTGCTGGGATGTGCGTCGATGCCAGGGGAGACCTCATAGTTGCTGACAGCAGCCGTAAAGAAATCCTGCATTTCCCTAAAGGAGGTGGCTACAATATCTTAATCCGGGAAGGACTCACCTGTCCCGTGGGTATCGCCATTACGCCCAAAGGGCAGCTGCTGGTGCTGGACTGTTGGGATCACTGCATTAAGATCTACAGTTACCACCTGAGAAGATATTCCACCCCCTAAAGGCATGTCTCTAAGTAAAGCCCCTTTGGGCAGCAGAGATCCTTCCAGCCCCATCGCAACCTGACGGGAACCGGCCTCAAGCAGTCGCAGGAAGGTTGCGCCATAACCAAAGGGGGGTTGGCATGGAGGCCGTCGCATTTTGTGTTTAGAAACAAAATAGCTTATGTGGTGGTGGTCTGCTTTCTTTTTATATAAAATCCATATAATAAAAAAGAACAAGCCCAAAGGAAAGGAGCCATCCTTCTGGAGTGCTGGTTCCTTGCTAAATGACTGGTCGATCCATAAACCTCACCTCCTTTCGCCACGGGTCCTACACTTCCAGTGTCAACCATTGTATCTTTCTTTGTGCCATAAACACTGACTGAGTGCTCTAAATCACCTTCCCTTCGAGGACTGGAGAGGCAATCCTCTTCTCTCTCTGGTTCTTGCAAGGAACTGGGTAGCAGTTGTCTGGGCAACTACTGGAGAGAGCGATTTCTGATTGCAGCACTGCATAAAATGAAATAGCCCTCTTAAACTGCGCGGAGAAGGAGCTTTACTCTCAGACTGACAAGGGAGGGTTTTCTCCCATTTTTCTGGTGTTCAGGAGATCGCCCCCGTCGTGCCATTTGTGAACCGTGTCTGTTCAATGTGAAGTGAGTGCTGTGCAATGGTGGGAAACCGAGCTGAGCCAGAAACCTGCCTTCAGACGGCAACAGGGCTTTTGCTACTACTGAGAGTTCTGCTAGGGAGAAGGGGGTAAAAAGGGAGGGGGCTGGAAGAAATAAAAAAATAGGGAAACCTACAACTGATACTTACTGTTGATCTATAATTAAATGTGTCCTGGAAACTGTCTTTGGAAGGTATGTCTGGTGTCTAAAGCTTTGTGGGGAGGTGGGGGGGCCTGGGGGAACAAGACTGGGTAGTAAATGGGATTAAATGCAAATATTGTGTGTTCACCTGCACCTCACTGTTCTGCATTCCAGACCACTGCATTTAACAATAGGTTTCCACTCTCCTGCACTTCCTAAGTGCAAGCTCCTCATTGCTGAGAGGGCGGGGGGGGGAGTGTTTCACTTATTTTTTTAACACTTGGAAGCACCTCCATTGGTGTATTGCTTTTTTTTTTCCGTTGCACAGCAAAGCAGCACATTCCTCAGATTTTTTTTATTTTTTTTTTTTTAACTTAAGGCACCAGCAGGCACCAGAGTTCATGTTCATCACGGCTTTGGGCCAAATGAAGCACAAAACTGCAGCTGTGTGAACCAAGGCCCCCACAGTGCTACTCTCCTGGCTGATAAATGTGTACCTCAGTGTGGTGCTGCTCGCCTAGAATAGCTTATTGAAGGAAAGATGCATTTAAATAGGGCACAGTGGTAGCATGTTAATCTGCCACAGATAATAGTTACACTGCAGTGCATTTATTTGTTGCTATCAACAATGTAGTTGCAAATTTGGGGGCACGACAGACAATATAAAAGCTGATTTTATGGTGGCTGCCACGCTACAGCAAATTGTTTGCTACTTGTGCTACAACATGTATGCAACAGGTGATGTTTTTTAAGCTCCCATGTACTTTCCCCAAGTGAAACAGCAAAGCAAAATAGGCTTTGGAGCTGCTGCTGCTCCAGCCAGTTGTTTGGCAGTTCCAGGGTTTGCAGAGGAAGCACTGGGAGCACATTTTGGTGGGATTTTGGTTTGGGTTTTTTTCCCCCCCTTTCCCAGTTCTGCTCAGCCAAAGCACCACAAACACCCAGCTGTGTGATGGAGGTGCCTCTCCCTCAGGGCAGCTTCCTCTTCCTCTTGCTTTAATTCACTGGAAGAAGCTTGTGGGGCAGGAGCAAAGATACTGACATGGTGCTGAGGGAGCCCAAGGGCACTGAACCTCCTCTTCCTCCTGAGCTCCTCCGCGCCACGTTACCGACTTGCACCTAATTATTTACATTCTCTGCCTCTCTTTTTTTTCGGGTGGGAGGAAGCAGTTGCCTGAGGTACGTAACAGCAATCTGGGAAGGCAATCTCATCTTGCATGTATGTTTTTGGGAGATGATGACTATTAGGGGCCTTTCTGCAGTTATTACATTGTAACTCAAGGCGGGGTTTTTTTCCAGTTTTATGGTAATAGCAGTTCCTCTCCTACTGATCTCTTTTAAACATTTCTCCTGTTTCTAAGAACTGCTACAAGCAGGAAGCTACTGTGGACCTGAATAACTGAAGCAATATTATCTATGATAATGTGTACCTCTGTCGTTTTCTGTTCCAATGGATTATTTTTTTTTTTTGCAATAAACATCACACTACTAGCAATAACATTTCCTGGAGTGCTTGAAGGGACATAAAAACTGGTCCAGTAAACTGAGCAGTTGGTTACTCCAGCCTGTTCCTGGTTCCACAGTTCAAACAAAGCGTCTGTCATCTGTTTCTCACTCAGAGATTCAAGAAAAATAACACTACCCTTGCGATGCACTGGTGGGCCAGGACACTGTGATCGGTGCCTGGGGGTGTGTGTCGCCTGCAGCTCTTCCAGTCTTGGGTTTCAGGGAGAAAAGGGGAAAAATAAAAATAAAAAATAATAAAACCTGCTCTCCCTTGCCCAGGGTCCACACGTGCCCTGACAAAACTCAACGGTGACTGTGAGATGATTTTGCAGAGCTATACTTCTTGCTGTGGTGCCCCCACACAATGTTGTGATCGTGTGCCAAACGAAATGAAATGCAGTAATTAAGGACTGTGATGAAACAGTTTGGCTTCTGCTCTCTACCTGGAGAAAGAGCTTGTCTGGTTATACGTATGTGTTTGGTTTTTAAAGATGGTGTAATAAAGGAAAAATTGATCCAATTAAAAGCGCATTGCAAATGGCTCATTTTCTTATTGAAAACACTCTGTCTCCTCCCTTTGGTGGCAGGCTGGTGTTTACCAGATTAGACCTGAGAACACAATGGCTACGAGACCCCTTTTTTGCCGTCAGGTGGCAGAGGATAAATCTGATCTCCTTGCCAGATCTCATGTAACTTCATCTGACACTTTGCTACCCACCTCATAAACAAACTCGAGGGTTTCGTACCTTAATTCACGGCAGTACTCCCACAAGGGCAGTATTTTACTTTTCACCATAGCTCACACCTGATGTTTTAAAGGTCTGGCCCAAATCTGCAGGACACAAGCCCGGCTGAAGGCTTCAGCACCCACGTCCCTGGCTCCCCGAGGAGCTTTCCGGCTCAGCTCTGCCCTGCTGTAGAGGTGACTTATTTTCTCAGGCTGGTAGGAGAGCTGCTATGAGGGCTGACCTATTCAGAATAGTTTTGATAAATGCTGCAAAAAACCTCACTAATTAAACCAGCGCATTTCGGCGGAGCCAAAGGAGAGCTAAGCTATTTGCCACAGGCACTGGTACGTCAGCGGCTCCTGCAGGTTCCCCTCCGGTCCCGCTGCCCGGCGGAGTTTGTGGAGCTGGGTGAAGGTTTTTCTCACTCGGGCTCATCTCACATGATGCGAAGCAGCTCTTTAAATAGATACGAGTTGCTGGTTTGTCAAACATATGGAGAACGACTGCCGTGCCGGTGCTGTTAGACCTACCCTGCCGTTTTATGAGAAGTTAGGATTTCTTAGGGTAGCGGCAAGTAAGCCATGAACATTTGTTCTGGGCAGCAACAGAGAGCTGGGGTTTCTAAAGGGATGAGGGGGAAAGCCTGCTTCTTAATCAAAGAGGGCAGAGCAACAAAAGTAAAAATAAAGCCAGATGCTTCGAGTCTTTTCTATTGTACAGCTTAAGTGATTTTTCTGGGTCATTACTCAATGCAAGGATTTAAAGTTACTTCATTCTGCACAACTAATTACTCTACTTGCCTGGCAATTTTGGATTACAATGGGTAGTGCGTAAGGTCATTTAGCAGACTGAGTCACAGCATATATTTTAGTCTAAACTAATTTTCACGGCAACCAGCTAGATTGTTTATTCCTCCTCTGAACAAAATGTCAAAACTGGAGGTTTTGAAACAAATATAATGACATAAATCACAAGCAAGTAACAGTGTTTAAAAGGTAATAGAGTGGTTGTTTATAGAAACAGATCTGAAGGACGGGTAAATTCTATGCACTTCTGACCAAGCAGGTATAACGGAAAGCCATTAATAGATGCAAAGCTTGCCTTACAGCTTTCTTAATATACTTGTTTGTGTCCAGAAAATCAAAACTAAAGGTTCCCACTGACTAGTTCAATCTTAATTGTGTAATGGCAGCATCAGACCTGAAGGGAGGTAAATGAGACCTTGAGAGGACAGAAGGGATCCACAGACCCAACTCGGAAGAATAAGGACCGCTGTTTTATCAGGGCTAGGGGCTGTATCTTTAATAAGGCTTGTATTTAATGAAGATCTTCTGTCTGCACTGCTGAGTTCCCAAGAAAGCATGAAAACTGTAACCTCTTAAAGGTAAATGCAATGACACGTGGTCCAAGAGAAGAGAAGCGAGTATGGGGGAAGCCTTAGGGAGTGTGATAGGACCTGCCAGAGCACAGCCCCTCCATGGACTATTTTAATAAATGATCTGTTACTGAGCAGGAACATCTTTCACATCTGTAGCATCCACATTCACAGCTCAGCTTGCTGAGCGCCCAACATGCTCAGGTAACTTCAGCCAAGGAAACTCTTATCTAGAGATCACAGAAAATGCAAGAAAACCAAACATTTCACTCGCTGCAAACCTAAAGCTATGTGACTGTTGGGTAGCAAAACCCTCTGAATCTCCTCTACCCGTGCACAGCAGATCTCAAGCCTACCAGGATCCCTCCCCGCTCCCCAGCTGGGCTTCTGCCAGGTCCTCGTGGCAAGGGAGAGGAGGTCCCCCAAGCCTGCCTGCTCCTCCATGGCAGCGTGGCACCAACATGCCATTTGCTTTTCCAACTTTTCCCAGCTGGAGAAGTCTCCCACACTGAGACTCAGCTAGTCTGCACCGCGCGAAGGAACAGAGCTGTCACTCAAATCCGGGACAAGACGAGACCCTCCACGTTACTGCTGACAACGTCTCCATTTTCTGTGAGTGCCGGAGCACTTACAGACATTTGTTCTGCATTTTGTGTATCGCAGTGGGAACGAGCAAGTTGGAACAGCTCTTGGGGAAATCCCACAGGGGCTGACAGATTTTGCTATCACAGCAGCTCCTCGCTTTCCCTAACCAAGCCCTCCTCCTCCTCCTCCTCCAGCCAGTCCAAGGAGCCACAGAACAACCAGGTCTCTGACAACCCTTTAGCAGGTGGATTTGCTGGGTGGAGGGATGGCTCTTTTTCCTCCTGTACATTTTGTGAGTCTCTTTGGGGTGGGCTGACCCTGAGCCTCTATCTCCTGTTTTCTCACCAAGCATGGCATTATACAGTGTGAAACAGCCCAGTTTGGGTCAGCGGTCCTGGCTGTGTCCCCTCCTAACACCTTGCCCACCCCAGCTTATTCACCACTGGGACAGAGAGGAAGCCCAGGCACTGGGAAGGAGCAGCTGACACACTGGGGTGTTATCAGCACCAGGTTAGACCCAAATCCACAGTGCAGCACCACGGAGTCCGTGACGAAGCCAGTTCACTCCATCCCAGCCAGACCCAGCACATTCCTGCCCACAAGCAGGTGGCCGGGGGTGTCACATTTGCCCCAGCTGCCAAACGAAGATGTTCACACAACCGGTATGAACTTGGTGAGGTGCTGTCAGTATTAAATGCTGGCTTTGAAGAAGGAGAAAATTAATGCAGGTTCCTGTGGCACAGATCAATGGCTGGGTCAATCTCTAGGTCCCTGCTCGAAGGCCACAACAAGGAGTTAAAGCATCGCTTGGCTGCACAGAGCCAGACCAAGCAACCCCAGAAACCAGGCTTTTAATCACTCTGCATGACATAAAATTTGGGGTTGGTCAATGGCAATCACAGT
>NW_009723543.1:50258-57312 GCF_000703405.1 Apaloderma vittatum | reverse complement strand
CAGCTCCCGCGTTTGCAGGATTCACTCCTGCAAATCCTCAGAAACTCCTTCACCTCCCCTCAGGACACGCCTTACCTACTCGGAAGAAGAAAGGCAACATCTCACATTCTACAGGCAAATGCCGGCGGTGCTTGCAGCCCGCCCGTCCCAGCAGCAGCGAGAAGACACCAACGTTTTTCTGTCCCTGGTGAGAGCCGGGTCACTTTCTCCTGCATTTGGCTGGAGGGACGGCTCTGCAGACACCCACCCACGGCACAGGCTCCCGTGCCGGCTTGCTTGGGCTGCTCCAGCCTCGGCGAAGAGCCAGCGCCTGGCCCCGGCGCTTCGCAACGTCCGATTTGAGACCGTGTTTTCAATTAGGGCTTGATGCTTGGATTCTGCGCTTTCTTGGCGGAGGCCTCCTCCTGAGGCCTGCCGACTGATTTATGAAGTTGATTAAAATATTAAAATAATTTCGTGCGATGCTGCAAGTACGCCGCAATGTGCATTTTTATCATGTTTGGTGCCGTTCCAATTAGCTCGAGACTCTCCTCTCCCTCTCCTCCTCTGACCTGCTTTGTTCGCAAACAAATTACAGTTGCCCTGGCCTTACTTTTGTATTTATTAGAGATGATGCATATGTGTGCTCTCTGAGCAGTTCGGAAACGGGCTGGCTAGCAGCGGGGAGCCTGGCGGGCCAGAGCTGTTTCCGAGCAGACAAGGCATCCAGAACTGTCTAGCTGGAGCTATTTATTCCAATCCTCCTTATGTCACTGGCAAAATGAGGGTAAATCATGAAGAAGCTGAGAATTAAATCCATCTACCACAAACAGCAGCTTTTCTTTTCAGCTAACTGGAGTTCCTTTATGAGAGAGCCCTTTGTTTCTTCTCTGTCCACAGAACTGATCTCCCCTGGTATCGGCAAGAGCCCCGAACATCCTTGATGTCCTTCTAAGAGCATTTTCTGGCCATCAAAGAGCTAAGAAGTACAACACCGGCCCCCTCAGCAGTACTGATGGCCCCAAAGTTCAACCTCATGACCCCACCAGCTACTGAAGCCACAGGCACAGCCACAGACAAAGAACAAAGCCAGAGCCAGCACCCAGATCTAAGTGCCACATGGTCAGAAATGAAATGCTTATGTCCAAGGGTTACATGCAAAACCTCTCAGGGGATTCTTAGGGTCCTGCAAGCAACCAGGTGCTTCACGGATGGTGGGGAAGGATGCTCTGGGTGCCCCCAGCCCACCTGGGCAGCCTCAGGAGTTGCAGAGGGCAGGCACGGCTCCAGGGGTGTGTGGGGGTCAGGTGGGGAGCAAGGAATTTATTTTCTCAATGAGGCGCTTCTCTCCTTCAGACCCCATGGGGCTTTGCAGTTGAGCCCTGGGAACCACCATTGCCCCTAGAAATGTGAGATATTTCACCAGGGGATCAAATGTCGCCACCGTTCATCTCCCCTCTGGCCCCAGCACCATGAACCAGCAGCAATACCTACGTCAGGCTCAGTCGGCAGCATCTGCCTCTCGTTCCCACCCAGCATCTCCAGAGAAACCCCCCGTCTGCGGTGACGTGGAGCCACTCCAGGGCTGCTCCCCACCGTCACGTTTGCCCGAGGATTGCAGGGAGTGCGCCCAAATGATTAATAACACCGCGAGTACATAAACAACACACCTCCACGGCACCCACTCCTGCTAAACGGGGACATTGCTATGGCAAACTTCATTTATCACTATTTAAAGCCCAAACAAAGGAGAACAGGGTGTTATAAATACGCTTACGAGACGAGCCGCGCTGGGAAGGGAGAGGAAAAAAATGAGCAGAAGGCGAGGGAGGTGGCGGGCGGGAGCACATCTCCGTCTGCACAGAATGAGGCCACTCTCGGCAGCGCCCACGGGGCAGGATGCAAGTGACTCGGCCACCTCTGTCACCATCAGCCCTAAGAAGGGCCCGATGAACCACCACAGATGTTTCTGAGAGGAAAAATACCAGACCCGGGGAATATCCCCAGCTCCCTGGAGGAGAGCGATGAATTGGCAAATGGAAGGCTACAGCGATAAGGGAGAGTTTTTATAAACATAACCTAATTGTATTACTTCAAAGTCCTGAAGTTTATTGCCCTGTTTAATGATGTGTCTCGTTATTTATGGTGTAGCACAACGAGTCTGCTATTGATTTAATACACTTCCTTAAAGACCATCATTGTCACAAGCAATAAAACGAAGCCATTCTGAGACAGCTCAATTATGTCACATCTCCATCACCCGACCCCGAGCGCGCGGGGCTGGGGGCAGGGGGTGAAATGGGTCCCCCGGGGAAGGATGGAGCCAGAGGTCGGCAGCTGAAGGGCAGACGCAGGCAGGATGGGTTCCCCTGGCTCAGGGATGCTGCCTGCAGACACACGCCACCATCTCCTGCCACCGGGCATTCGGTTTGGTACAAGTCTGTGCCCACGAACTAGCGTGAATGCACAGGGGAGAGGGGGTATGGATGGAAAACAGCACAAACGATAACCGGCGTCTGTACCCCTGCCCGTCCCTGCCGCTCTCCTCACCTTTCTGGTACTGGAGCCACAGCTGCTGCTGGACCTTCTTACTGGGGAAGTGGATGGTGCAGCTGAACTCAGAGCCGTACAGAGCCTCCGCGATGTAGTGGGAGCCGAACTGCTGGATGAAGGAGAGCAGCTCCTCCCGGCTGCTGTCCTTGTTCAGGATCTTCAGGATGTTTGCAAAGCCTGTGGGAGGGAGGCAGGGGGTCAGCGGGTCGGCCAGGCAGGGCCACCAGCTCCAGCCCAGGGGCAAGGAGGCCCAGAACACCATCTGCTCAAAACACACAAGTCCCCACACGGGCACAAAGCACAGTTCCTCTGCTCCTGCCTCCGTGGCGTCCATGACTCTTTGGAATCCACAACCTCCTATTTACCCCGGGCTGTGGCTCTGGCACCCTTCTGTGATTCCTCTCCCCAAGAGAGCTCTCAAATCATTTCACAGGGATGTGCACGTGAACACACAAGCACACACAGGTACACCCGTGCACACATGCACACGCTAACACCCTCCAGCCAGCTCCAGATAGTTTCAGAGGCTGCTGGCACATCACCAGCGCTCTCCCCCGAGGACGTGCTTCACTTCTGCTTTGCAGTAGCCACAACCAGAGACGTTCTCACAGCGTGAGGACGGATTTGTTAGATTGCACGGAGGCCCATCCCCACTGTATATACCCTGCACAACTGCTAACAATTTTTAGGAAAGCTGGAGACAGCCCAGAGGGTCACAGGGGGCCGGGCTGATGGCAGCTCTGTGGGTGAGCAATGGTTGGGACATCTCTTGAGCAAAGCCCTGTGGACAGTGGGGGCTGCTGGCATGGGACAAGGAGAGGGACCCTCACTGCTCCCTTGAGATGAAGTGTTGTGGAGGCACTGGTGACGACACAGCAGCCTGGCATCATTTAGAGCTGGCTGATATCATTGGTTTGGTTCAGTGGTGGAACTGAAAACAAATGGCAAGAAAATACGTCATAACTGCCACAGAAATGAGGTTATCTGGCTGGTTGGGTGGTTTATTGAAAAAGAAGGTTGGTTTAATGAAAGGGCTAGAAGAATTCATTCTGAGCTGAACCCAAACATTTTGTTCAGCTCCGAGCAGGTGATTTCATTCTGGGGCTGTCTGCACTAAATATATTTTTTTCCTTTTCTTTCTCCATTTGAAAACAGGTTGATTTTTAAATAAAAAATGCCATTTTGAAAGGAAAAGGCAAAACATTTCAGGTCGCAACAAAATGTTTCAGCATTTCTGAAACAAAATGCGGAGCTATAAAAAATATGGAAGTGAAATGTTTTGACGTTTGCAGGATCCTTCCGCCCACCCTTTCTTCATCTGTGACTCCCCGCTTTCTATGACCCACATTTACAAGTGCTTTAGATCCTTTTGAAACAAGTTTTTCAAGAACTTACCGTTTTTCATACATACACACATACAGAGCCACCCCCAAAACAAATCCTCTCCACAGTGCTGACTATTAGCTTAATCCTGGCTCTGACCCCAGCTCTTGGAAAACCTCTGCCTGCCTCCAGAGCAGCACTGGGAGCTCGAGGTGCTGCCTGAGCAGAACCAGGAGGTGGGAGAAGCTGGTGAGATGTTGTCCTAGTTTTGGCTGGGATAGAGTTAATTTTTTTTCCTAGTAGCTGGTTCAGTGATGTGCTTTGGATTTTGTGTGAGAATAATGTTGATAACACACTGATGTTGCTGAGCAGTGTTTATCCTAAGTCAAGGATTCCTCAGTTTCTCATGCTCTGCCAGCGAGGAAGTGCACAAGAAGCCAGGAGGGAGCACGGCCAGGAGAGCTGACCCCAACTAGACAGAGAGATTTACCACAGAATGAGCACATAAACTGGGGGGAGTTGGCCTGGGGCGAGGGCAGATCACTGCCTGGGCATCAGTCAGCGGGCGGTGAGCAACTGCACCGTGCACCACTTGTCTGTCTTGGGTTTTCCTTCTCCCTCTTTTTGTTGCATTCATTTTCATCACTATTATTATATTTTAGTTATTAAACTGCTCTTATCTCAACCTATGAGTTTTACTTCTTTTTTGATTCTCCCTCCCATCCCACTGGGAGGAGTAAAGAGAGAGTAAGCAGCTGCCTCGTGTTTAGTTGCTGACTGGAGTTAAACCACGACAGAGAGCTGGCATGACCGTGCCTTGGGGCAGAAGACCACCCCCACACCCCCACAGCCGTGCAGTCTCCCCTCTGCCAGAAGCCCTCACCTGCAGAGAGGGTGATGGAGCTGAGTTTCACCCTGTAGAGGTTGCTCCTGACTCGCCAGTGCTGCACCATGGGGTAGCCCATCGCCTCGTCATACTTGATGTCCCCTGCAAAGGAAAAGCCGTCGCTCAGCCCTTCCCAGCACAGCGCTCTGGGAAATACTTTAACACACACACCGAGCAATTGCTTCGCTATGCACCGCGGGGATGGGAAACGGGAGGGTAGCAGGGCTTGTACCCTCGCCGTTGGTCACGGTCCAGTGTCACCTCTGATGGCAGGGGTGGAGATTCTGCCTTGCTGTGCCGGGGTGCACTCACACAGCCCATGCGCTATTTCTGCCCCAGGATGAGATGGAAGGACCCAGCGAGGCCGGGGGTGCTGCTGCCCCTCGGGGACCGCACCGGGATCCAGGGAGGGAGAAGGGGCTCTTGTTCCCACCCTCGCCCCAGTGGGGGCTGAGTCTGGGGGCAGCTCGTACCGGTGAGAAGCTGGAGGTCGGGCAGGGGCTCTGAGAGGACGCCGCGGCACTGCTCCTCCACGGGCAGCGGGATCACCATGAGGCCATCGGCCAGCTGAGGGAAGTCCTTGATGAAGTTATTCTCCCTGCAGAGAGAAAAAAGACAACTGCAAAGCAACGATGCAGGGCACGGCTGGGCAAGGGGGCTGGGCCGCTGGGCAGGCGGGCTGAGCCGCCCCGGCGGGAGAGGGATGGGTGGTTCAGGAGGGTGGGAGACACCTCCTGTGAGCAGGACACCTAACAGGGGAAGGGTTTTGCAGCCACCAGCTGCCCCTTGCTGCACAACCCTCCCAGGCAATGCTTAATGAGCTCTGCAGGGAACACACCTCCATTAGTTCTCTGGGATTGCCCTCAGCCTGGGAACCTGGCCCCTGGTTTTGGTCTGGTCTTTCAAAGAGGGAGCAGGCAGCAGTAAGGAAAGAGGAATGTCTGCTGCACCCCAAAACTGCCTCTTTCCACCACCTGCAGCATCTTCTCAGTACAGAACCACGACCAAGCACGAGCCCTGCTGGGGCTCCCCACGCCCGGCAGCAGCATCACCCCCGTGGCCTTGCCCCCAGATGACTGGCTCTCCAAAAGGAAGAAAAGGTACATTTATAAACAAACACCAAGAAAAAAAAAAGCTGACGTGTGCAACTCACGGTGCGATTTTACCACACATGTGGGATCTTTTCTAACCTTGGCAGGTATAACATTGTATAATAGGTCCCTAATGAATTGTTTCTAGAACAACGATACTGGGGAAATTATTTGGAACGGCACACAGACAGGTCTCTGGGAGACAAGCCTCCCCCGGCAAGCGAAATGCCTCACGCCTGCGCAAAGGAAATGGGAGGGGGGAATTTTAAATATTGATCTTAGAGCCAAAATATAGGTCAGGAGGCTTTGTGTCCTCCAGGTACACAGACAAAACGGGCAACAGAGCAGAAAAAAAGAGAGGCCTCTGCAAAATCAGGACACCTTCAGGAGTTGGGGAGAGGCTCAGGCTGGCACTGCCTGCCCCAGCTGTGTTTTTCCTCCTGGTTTCATTCTCCTTCCCTGGTTTTAACCCCCACAGCCCATCCTTGGGGAAGATGCTCCATCATCCCATGATGATCTCTCAAGTGGGGACACTTTGGCCACCTCCAAGGGACTCACTGCAGTGAGATGCTGAGCTGGTGAAGCACATCCCTGGGGTCCTCCCGCTGCTCCAGGGTCAGGATGTGGCCAGTGCAACCTGTACCAGAGGCAAGCTGGAGGCTGCAGCCCTGTGCATCAGCCTGGGGATGCTCCTGACCCCAAGGTGGGTGAGGAGCACTGGGATGAGGAGCTGTAGATGGGGACACACGAGTAGGGTCAAGCACAGCTGTGCAGGCAGCTCTGGCACCAGGCAGCAGCCTGCCTTCACCCTGCACCCCCATCTCAAAGCCGCTGGCAACTGATTGCGCCTCAGGAGCTTCACTTTAGGCACTGCTGGAGAAAAAGTGGTTTATTTGTCTGAGGGGAAAAGCTTCTCGCTCACACATGTGCTCACAAATCTCCTATTGATCACGCAGGGCACAGGATCCCCGTGGTGGAGCCGTGCTTTGCTGTTCTGAGCCCTTTGCTGTCTCAGCGATGCAAATAGGGAACTGCAATTACTGCCGGAGCCGGGAGCCCCGTGGGTGGTAGAAAGCAGGGGCTGCAAAATTAGGCAAGTCAGTAGGGAACAAGGGAAGGAGTGTGTCGGTGTCTCTGTTGCTCTGCCTCAGCAGAAAAGGGAGACGAGCATCAGCGCTGTCACATCCCAGACGCCGGGAAGGAGAAGCTGGAGGAGACGCAC
>NW_009723543.1:41618-50227 GCF_000703405.1 Apaloderma vittatum | reverse complement strand
GACCCCGCAGGCAGAGGCTGCCACTCAGAGCCGATGCCTCTGTGAAAAGGTATTTATGGAAAAGCTGTGCTCGGCAATGCCGCTTGCTGTAACGCCGTTTGCTTTAACTGCTCCACAGTCTAAAGGTCAAGGAAAAACAAGGGGCAAGTGCAATTCAAGGTGTGGGTGCACACACCAGCGCGTGCTCACGATGCGCTCCTGTAACGGGAGGGAGCAGCGGTAATAAGGCTTTAGGAGAGCTTCGATGACGCATTTTTGCTACCAAGCCCTTCCTGCACCTTCTCCCACCTCCAGCCCCCTGCTGCCCCAAAGCAGGGGTGAGCCAAAGCTGCACGGGGCGAAGCACCCACTGGGCACAGTAGAGCCCAGGGAGACGAACGGGGAGGGCAAGTGATGGGGACACCAAAACCGGCTGGTGCCGGGCAGCACGCCCAGGGCCGGGCTGTGGAGCCACAGGTGGCAAAGGCTGCAGCTCCTCTTCTGCAGCACCTTATGAATAAGCCTGCAGCTCGCAGTGCTGCTCAGCAGAGCCACAAAAAAGAGTTTCTGTCAGGCTTTTGTACTCGCTGGAAGCTCTGATCAAAGCCATCGGGCTCTGTGAGAGGGGCAGGGACACAGAAGAGGGGAGGGATATGACAGCATCCCTGTGCATGTGCCACCACATATGCCTCCATATGGGGCAGGGCCAAGCCACCGGCCCCTCTGTGCAGGCGCAGGGCCACGAGCAGGGTTCACACCTGGGCGTCTGTGACATTTGCAAGAGACACAGCAACGCCTTCATGACCTTGCAGTTCCTACCTAGCCAGGGAGCCCAGCAAACTCTCCTGCTCCCAGCACCTCTAAGCCACACAACATCCTACTCTGTCTCTTGCTCTGCCCCGCCAGCATCTCCCCAGCACACACAGAGCTGATGCCTGATACTCATGGGAGCAGTGAGCATGCTGCTCTCTCCAGCACGATACACACCGAATCCACTCATCGACTCACAGCACTCCTGGAAGGGATCTGAACATCTCTCGTGGCATTTTGCAGATACTGAGTCATTATACAAGGAAATACAGCTATTCCCTTGCAGCCTCAGTCCCCAGCAGCATCTGACCCAGAGTACATCCCTGCCTCGGGAGGGAGCTGACTTCCAGATAAACAAGTCTCGATGCTGGTAAAGGTCAATTGGCCAAAGGCTTTACTGAGCTCTTGTAGTGGCAGGGTGGGCAGTTGCCTGGTTTAAACTGAGTTCAAAATGCTGGCTTTGATGGACACTTTGTGTAACCTTGGCCAAATCATAAAATGCAGCTGTTGCCTCAGGTGACACAGGTAACGGACAGCACCTGCCTCCATCTCGGGGTGCTGGCGGCGGGTAAAGGCAGTTTGTGGCTGCTCAGGCACAGGAAGAGGGCTCAGGCAGCGAGAGCCTGCTGTGCCGGCATCCTCCTGTCCTTCTGAAACTTGCTATGCAAACCAGAGATGTTTTCAGGGCATCTAACCTTAAATAATACACCCAAGGTCAGGCAATACAGCTGTGGTGTGGTGCAGCACAGGGCTGCACTGCTGTGCTCCATAACATCATCCCGTGCAGCCAACGGGAGCTCTCCAAAAAGGACCAGCACCCTACAGCACCCCTGAGCAAAAGGGGGCTTGGGGGAGAGCAGGTGAAGGAGCCAACTGTGGCTTCCTCCCTTCGCACTTTGCTCCCAAAGGAGGTGGCCTCGAGGCCGGACTCTTTCCACTGACTCTCTCAGAGACTCTCTTTGCTCCTGTACAACTCCCAGTGCAAATCTGAGCATCAACTGCCACGGGGCTTCCTGCCTCCAGCCGCCAGCGGACGCACACCCTGCATCGCAGCAACTGGGCAAATACATTCATGAAGGCATGGAAAAAAAAAAATAAACAGGAAATGACCCCACAAGTGATTAGCTGATGCCCTGAAGCGTGAGATTTAATTACCCTTATCTGAGGCGGCACAGCTACAAATGTTAATCACATTATCATCCAGTGTGCTTATGTTCAGCAAAGTGACTACGCGAGGACGGCGCTTTCTGCTACGCAAGCCTGAGAGGATGCCTCTTATGGCAGAATAATTTCTTAATCTTACTTCTTTCTGTCCTGCAAAGGCTTGGGGAGAACAAGATGGATTTGAGGTTACTTCGTGGCAGCTTTTGACCCAACTTTTCCTCGGAGAAGCTTTCCTGCTGCGATGGCTGCAAGTTCACGAGAGCCCAGCCTGCATATGACACGGGGACATTCAGAAATAGCTTCTTTTTAGCTTGTTGCCAGCACAGAAAAATTGATCTAGAGTCACTGGGAGACAGAAAAGAGGGTGTCCTGTTTCCACAGCCACTTTGGAGAAGGTAAGCATGCTGTAAATCTCCCCCCATATGTCTCCATGACCTCGGGCACTAGTGAATTATAAAGGCTTAATGCCAACCTTCTGAAGCAGCAGTTACTTACTCCAAATTTACTGATCATTAATTTTAGAGAGGCCCCACTCCTGTATAATGAGCCAGGATGAAAAAAGAGAGACTGGTCAGATTTTGCCAGGCCCTGGAGACACCTCCAGCTCCCCAGCTTTCAGCCCTAACCATAGGATGCAACGATGCACGGCCAGACCGGGCTGTGGGGAGAGAGGAGAGCACCAGCCCAGAGCTGCCCATGTCCCTCAGTGCCCTCGGTGTGGCCACAGCCATTGCCCCCATCCCTCCATCGGCCCCGATGCCGCAGATCAGACCTGTCCCCGTGCTGTCTGTCCCTCTGCACCACGTCCCCCACTTCAGCACCAGTAATAATCAGCCTGACTGCATTCAACAGCTGCCTTATGCCCTCTGCTTCGGGGAGAATTAGCATTTAAATTACAGTGTTTTGGGGAGGCAGATGATGCCAGCACCAGGGCCACGGTGCCGGCAGGCGTGTACAGTGCTTTTCGGGGCCAGCACAATGTGCCTGTGTGCACCATCCTCAGCACCATCCCCGCCACGCGTCCTCGGACAGAGCCCCAAAACCCTCTGTGGGGCTGGGACCCACCTTCCCATGGACACTCGTCCTCCCTCTCCCCTGGGGCTGGGGCTCCATGCGACAAAGTCACCTGCTCAGTAACAGGGACGTGTTGACAAGGCAAGGGCTTGGCCAATGCCGGCAAAACACCCCAGGCTTTGTCTCAGCGGCTCTTTGAATGTCACGAGCTCTGTGCCCCCCAGGCGGTTGCTGTGCCTCCCCGGTAGCTAAAGGCAAGTCTCACTAGAGACTGCAACTGCTTTCCCATTCTCTGTTAGTGCACCAGAACACCAAACTCATTTCACGGGAATCCAAAATGAGCCACTGCTGGACTTTTAGTTCAACTGCAGAATCAATAACTCAAGTCCCCACACCACTAGTGCCCGGGTCAGCAGCAGGATCCTCTCTCTGGCCCTGGAGACTCATGCCCACGCTCATCAGCATCGTGTTCCATCAACACTGAACCATTCCGTCCTAGATTTTCTACTGATCATCTCCAAACACTAAAGCTCTCCTTCGGTCCACACAGCCCTGGTGCCATCACGGAGCGCTCGGGGAAACCCAGCCAGTGGTGCCCACCATCACGGCACTGATGGCGAACGTCACATTCACCATCACAGAGACAAGGCGCATCCTCTCCTGAGGCCATTTCTAAAGGAAAGACACAGGAATCTGCTCTGAGAAGGGGAAATGGAGAAACCACAAGGGACAGGAGCAGAGATCTCCCTTCTGCACCCCCGCGAGCCAGGCAGCCGGGGAGGGGGACATGCTGCTGGAGGTCCACCACCGGCACATGGCTCTGGCCAGCAGAAGCAATGAAGCTCAGGTGGAGTGCCCACAGCCTGGCGCCCGCTTATCACCTGTAGTTATTCTCCCCACCCCACTCCCCATTATACAGCTATTTATTTATTCCAGTAAAGCGTGTCTCCTGTGGGTGAAACCCTGCGGTAGGCCGTGGATCTTTCTTTCTCCAGAGTGCCTGTTGGGAACAGGCTGAAATGGAGTGCCGAGCAAAAACAAATTCGGAAAGTTATGGTTCCCACAGCAACGCCTGGTGCCTGTGCAGCAGGCAGCGCGCAGGCATGCAAAGCTCGATTTATGCCTTAATTATGGAGTCAGGGCTGTGAGAGGAATCCCATGCAAAGCTTGAGTTTTCAGCCCTTTACACAACTTTGCAAATATACAGATTTTTCCCTTTGGGATTGAAATTTCCCATGCCTAACTTAAGCTTAAACATGATTTCGTACAAGAAGTTTTAAGAAAAGTCACAAAACCCCCTAATCTGAGTGACAAAGTGAAGGAAAGAATAGCACACGCATCCATGGCTGGAGAAACGGAGAAGAGTGAAATCTCACCTCTTATTTGTGTGTAACTGGCATGAGTTGCTCCTAGAAGCCCACAAAACAGAGAGTGAATCCCCAGGGAGGCCAGCACGCAAGAGCTGGGAGGCACGACTTGGTGCAAGAGCTGCCAGCATTAACACTCAAACCTGAGTAAGATCTCCTAGCTGCACCAGGACCAGAGCCCAAAATACTTCACCAGCAGTCTCTTCCCTCCGACGGAGGAGGCTCCAAGCTCTTTGCTGGAGATGTCCTCTTTTGATGGACTGCTGGCTTGGACAAGTGGCAAGGTAGCTGATGAAATACAATCCCGTGCATGTGTGACCCAACACTTTGCACCTTTAAGTTGCTATCTCCTTATTACCATCCTGCTCGAGTCAGGTTGCCTAGATATATCACATCACTCAGGTACATCATCACCCAGAACAAGCCCTTCCACACACATCTCTCTACTCTTCTCCTCTTTCTGCAGGGGTAAAGCAAACAAGCAAGTAGCCAAAACCTTTCTCCTTGTGTAGCTCTGCCTCAAGCATTTGGCTCATCTCACCAGTGAGACGGGCAGTGGCTCCACCACTGCCCATATCTGGCTGGGTTTTGCCTTCAGCAGCCTTGTCCTGAGCCTGCAACCTGGTGGCAGGGCCAGGAGGACACAACTAAGCTGGGTGCCATCCCTCCTTGACTGGAAGGTCTAGGAAATGCTCAATAGCTGATGTGTCTAATGAGAAATCCGTGCCTTTGCAAAGGGCTGGTGCTGCTTAGCATCTGCCAGAAGGATCCGTGTCTTGCTCCACACGTTTGCTCTTCAAGGTGTCTCTCTCCATTAGCTTCGCCATCACTGACAGTTGAAGGGTCTGACCTTGTCGGCTTCCATGAGCTCAGCAACTTCCAGCTTTTTAACGATTTGGATAGCTAAGACAGACAGACCCTCTGGAGCAGCTCACAGAGCTTCTGTCCACCGGGCTGTGGCCCCTGTGAGATGATCTGGGGATGGTTTCTCTATGGGGATGTTTTTTCTATGAGTTTTTCCTGAGTCACCGAGAGCTGGGCTGTACACCTCCTCTGAATGCTTATTCCAGGGATGAGCTGAGCCAACGCTGCAGGTCCTCTTGGACGGGTTGTTTAGGTGCTGTTTGCAATCATTTCCCGAGTGTTGCTCAAGCAGCTCCATGCCTGGCACTTTCATTAGTGTTATTTGTAACGAGGCAACAAATAACAAAACTCCCACTGACTTCAGAGGAGCCAGGACCACATGCTGGGACTTCCCAAGAAACGGGCACAAGGCTGGTGCCTGACTTGCATCCAGTTCCTGTGAGATTTTTGGGGGTCCAGCAACCTTTAGCCTTGGCACACCAGCACCCCCTCGCACCAGCAGCTCTTCCAGGGAAACCCACAACCCAGCTGCAATGCCCTGGGAAGCGCAAGTGCCACCTTTTAAATAATATTTGCCTTTCCAATGTAAATGCAGACCCAGCTCTCTGCTCGGCACACACATCCATTCTCTTTAACAATTTAGGATCTTAAGCATTTTTATTTTTTTCTCTCCTAAGCTTCATCATTAACCTTTAAGATGGAGATAAGGCATAAGAGTTTGGAAAGGGGTCAAGAGGGACCTTGGAAATGAGCCAGAAGGAGTGTTGATACTGGGCTGCACACCATATCTCTTCGGTTCTTCTTTCCCCCCAGGGTGATTCGGACTGCTCTTGACTACCACCATGGTATTACAAACTCTAATGAGGTTTAGAAAATAAGAAACCCACTGCGGCGTGGGAGAAACTAATAGAAATTGTTTTGTCTTCTCTCTATTAGTCATTAGAAGCAGAGGAAAAACAGCCACAGGCAGTGGCAAGGCTGCAATATCACCACACATTTCATATGCTGGCACTCTGACAAAGTCATTTCAATGCAGTTAATGCTCCCGCTTCCTCTCTGTGCGAGACGTGCCACATGCCAGCATGGGCTCCCACCGCACCAGTGTCCCTGTGCCGGGATCGATCAAGCCTGGGGTGACCTCTGCAGCGCCCTGTGCCCACCTGATAGATTCACGGAAGATGCCTGGCCAGCCGTTTTTTTTCTCGCCCAGCAGCAAACCCACCAGCACGGACCACCGCAGCCTCTGTGCAGAGCCCGGTGTCCCCTGGGGGCAGGCAGGGAAGGCGAAGGCAGCACCCAAGCACAGCAGCACCCAGGGACACATCCACAGGCAGCAGCTCCCCGGCGCTGTCAGGCAGCCGGAGCATATGGTGAATTAGCTGGGATTTGTGACTGCATCTGCAAAGCTGCGTTTCTGCGCGCAAAGTTAATTACAGACACCACAAAACAATGCGCGGGGTGGGATGATGGCACCTGCAGCGAATTCGCCCCTTGCCACCCTCCCAGGGCAAGATGGGCACAGAGAGCCAAGCCCTGCTCCGAGGCTCAGCGAGGGAGGCACCTCGGAGCCCCTTCCACTTTGCTTCCCTCCTCCCAGCTCCGCGAGCCAACCTGCAGCTGCCCGATGACAAACAGCAGTGCCAGCACACCTTCCAGATGTTCACCTGCTGCCCATGGGTACGGGCACAGCTGGCGAGCAGCACTGTACCCTGGAAAGCTGGGGTGCAGGCCATGCTGGGGGAGAAGTGAACTTGCATAAACGCCCCAAGCTTTCACAACAAGAAATGTGTTACTGAAGGCAAAAGCCCACAGGAGACTGCTTCTTGCCAGGCTGCAAGCACAACAGCAAGGGAGCATCATGGGGTGATGGGGAGGAGAGTGAGTGATGCTGGGTTGATCCCCACCACCTGCTCCTGCTGCATTCCGCTGCACTGAGCCACGGCTCCAGCATCCAAGCCAGGTCACATCACCCAGGAACTGGGTGCAGTGGAAGATTTTGGAGATCCCATGTATGGGTAGGATGTGGCTGGTGATGGGAAGGCTCCCAGCACAGCTTGTCCAACACTTTTGGTGGCCAGTGGGTGCAACTGATGGGGCCCAAGCCCAAACCTAGCACATGCTTTTAGCTTTATGCAGTCACGAGTTAACACCACAACAAGCAGAAGGGCAAATCTTTCATCTCTGGAGAGATCACTTGGGATAGGAAAGAACAAGGCAAGATTTTCTGCTGCACCGAGGAGCATATCCAAGTCCTGCTGCTAACTCGGAAGCAGGTATAGCTCGACAGCTGGCAGAGCTGCGCAGTGCTCAGATATCCCCGTGCTGGTGCTGGCTGTGACTGCATTGCCTGGAGCAAGGATTCGCATTGCTAAACCAATGTCAAGCCGATTTAGTCCTTGCGTGGGGAATCTCCGTCAATCAGTGCTGGCACTAGCGAGAAGGAGCAGTGAAGGGCTGGCAAGTGTCAGCCTCGTCCCCAGAGGTGCTGCTGAAGCAGTGTCCATGGTTCAAGCAGCACAAACCCACGGCCTGTGCTAAAGGTAACCACCAAAGAAGTGCCCATAGTATGATGGAAAAACCCTGCTAAAACCACTGAAAGTTGGGTGATTACAACTTACTGCCTCAGATCTTCCCACCCCACTCTCTCCTTCCTCTTCAGCTGAACATAACCTTTATTTTTATGTGTCCTGAGTGGATGCAGAGCCCCTGTGCCCCAGGAGCAGCGGCACCCCACGTTGGATGAGGAAAGAAGAGGAAGCAATTCCTCTCTGCAAACCTGCCCACTACTGAGAGGCTATAAAACCAACAAGCACCCCCTGGGATGAAAGGTACCCTATAAATCCCAGCTGTTATTATTACAAAACCAATCTCCACCACATCTCTTAATAACGCAGATTAACTATGCAATAACACCAGCTAAAATTAGTACCATAAAAGTCAAGAGAAGGGAAAGCCTAGCAGGTCAGTGAGCCCATCCCACGGACTGCTCCCCACAGCGTGGGGAAAGGGGAAAGCTCCCGCGTGCCCTGGGAGCTTGGAAAAGCAAAGGCAGCCTTGGCAGTGCTGGGCTCCATGAAGGGAGCGGTGATGCGGAGGGGGTGGCCCATGAATGACCGTGCCTCTGCCCAGCCCAGGCAGCTTGCAGAGCCCTGCTACCATTCTGCAAGACCCCGAGACCAACCTCTGGTCCCTCCTCTCCTGTGCGGGTCCATGTCCCCTCTCTCAAACCTTTATCCTTTCCTCATGCTCAGGATTCGAGACAAGGGTGTCACCATCAGCTTTTCACAGGGTAGACCCTGAAAACCTCACTGAGTCCCCTGACAGCTCTCAGTATGGGGACACATGGGTGTCCTCTGAGGGCCACAGGCTGATGACAGCCAGGCAGGCAGCTTCCAACGAGAAGCACGTGTC
>NW_009723543.1:39239-41587 GCF_000703405.1 Apaloderma vittatum | reverse complement strand
GCCCGGCCCCCCAAGAGGCGAGCATCCCCTGGACCCTTCACCTCCCATCCCAGCCCCAGGGTTTGCAGACACAACCTTCCTGTACATGCACACATGCCAGCATCATTCTGGGACTGGGATCCCACTGCCTGCTCCCACCCTTTGCAGGGACCAACCCAGACAACGCACACAGCTCTAGTCCCTCTGCCCTCCTCCACCTCCTGCTCCCAGAAATCCTGATCCTCCTCCTTGCCAAGGGCAGGAGGGAGGGTCCCTGCCTGGGCGAGTGCTGCTCGGCCCTGTTAGTGCTGCTGGGTGATGGCTCCACTCACGCACTGCATGATTAGCTGTGGAAATGCAAATCTTGACTTCCTCCGCTGCCGCAGCAGCTAACAAGATAATGAGTATTTTCATCAGCTGCAGAGAATACAAACATCTGTGCAGACACAGACACGCTGCCAGGCCTGGGGGGGAGTGGGGAGCAGGGGCGTGAGGTGGGAGAGCAGCTCCCCAGTATCCTTTCACTAGCAGGGAAAGGAAGGTTCTGCCACCACCAGCTGGTCCCCAAGCCCTGCAAAGCCCCCGGGTGAGTACCCATCAGCTTCAGTGGGTGCTGGTACCATCTCCAACAGCAGTGTCCTGGCTCTGGGCTGCACCTCTATCTGCGGGTTCAGGGTACGTACCCATGGGTCCAACACCTCCCAGGGCACCGTGCCAGCCCTGCCCCCTTGCTGCCCATCTCTGGGGCACCAGCATCCCTTTGAAACATCAGCTCTCCAATTTGCGTGGCTGCAAAGCCTGCTTTCAGGACACAGGCTGAGGTGGAATCTCCTGGTCTTTTTCTTGGCCTCATGATAAAGGTGGGTTGTGTTTTTTAACACCCACCTATTTCTTTCTACTAGCACATCTTCACACAGTGCCTGGGGCTCAGGAGGAACTGAGGAAGGAGCCCAAGTCCCAATCACAGACAAGCAATTGGTTTTGGGCTCCAGCCGCAGCTTAGACCCTGGCCATCCCTCCTGCTCCTCCCCACAGCTCAGGCACACACTAGGAGCACTGGGGCTCTCGTGGGAAATGGCAAAACACGAGAGACAGAGCCCCTGTGAGGTTACCCCACTGCCTGCGCAGGCTGGAATGAAACCGAGCAGCTCCCAGGAGTGGGGATGGGGCATGTCCACACTCGCCAAGGATGCAATGGCCTGTTCCTTAAATCCTACCCACATCAGGTGCAGAATGGGACTGAAAACCTCTAGCACTTAAAATACCTGTATTACTAACATCTCGGTGAATGTATTTTAGAAAACATCTCTTCTGTTCTGGACCCCTGCTTTGTCTTCAGGATATCGCTGGCACTAGACTTGCTTCTGTTTTGCTAGAAGAATTAAAAAATGCTACCAAGCCAGCGCAAAAGCATGTGGCTGCAGACTGTCGGAAATACCAGCTCAAAAGCCGCACAATCTGGTCTCCTTCTCGGTGGGATGCTAGCTTTGAAACGGAGCAGGGCTGATACAGGCAGGATGTAAGTGACAGGGTACTGTGCTAATTGCATTCGTCATTTATACACTGCATTGATAAAACCTCAAAAACCTGGCCAGCGAGGATGTGCTCAAAACACACGGTGTGTGTCTATGTGCAACGTGTTGTGGGCTCTGGAAAGGGCTGGATGGACTCAAGAAAGCAGCCTGGATGCTAGGTTGAGAGGTGGGAAAAGTGGGACTGGGGGAAAACGGCTCAGATGTGGGCCCTTTGGGGGATGCAAAGCACAGCTCTGCCCTGCAGAAGCATCCCTGGCTGGGAGCAGGCAGTGCTCCTGCACAGCACATACTGGGAATGGGGCAGAGAACGGAGCATCACATCCCATAACGGCTCCGCAGAGCTGCTCAACAGCTAACAACCCCTTTACTTGCTACTGAGGACCACGGCCTGAGGCATTAGCCTGGCTTGGAAAGACATCATTGCTCCCAGCTAGTATGTCTGAGGCTTCAGAGTTGTGAACAGGTAATAGAATTGCAGCAACAAATAATAAAAAGAGGAATGAAATGGAAGGCAGCCACTGGAAAAGAGATCCATCCGTTATCCTGGCCTGAAGGGTAATAGGTAAACAAGGCGTTGGGGTACCGGCTGGCGCCGAGCTCACCGGCACAGGAATAATAAACAGCGCAATTATAACTTCTGTGCTTGGGGGTTTCAAAGGGAGGGGAAAAATATGAAAAAATCAATAGCGTTAATTTAACTAGTTACAGGCATTACACCTGTGATGCCGTGGGGGAGGCAGGATGTCCTTGCGGGGGTTGGCCCGCGAGCTCCACACCCCCAGCACCACCAAAGGTACCCCCCAGCCTCCTGCACCCAGCTGCGCACCCAGACCA
>NW_009723543.1:38707-38923 GCF_000703405.1 Apaloderma vittatum | reverse complement strand
CCCCGCGGCACCCCGGCCACCTCGGCAGCACCAGCCGGCGCTCAGCACCACCTCCAACCTGCCTTTTCCTTCCCCGAGGCTCTGAACAAGCAGCAGCTCTTTTTACAGGTGGGGAGGAGAGGACCAGCATCCTCCGAGGACTGATTTGCAGAAGGAAGAGTGTCTCCAATTTGCAGGCTGGGGGTCAGCACGGCCGCCCCGCATACCCCTGCGCAG
>NW_009723543.1:0-38675 GCF_000703405.1 Apaloderma vittatum | reverse complement strand
AGGTTTTTTGCAGTGAGGGAGAAGTGCCAACACTCTCCCAACCTCCAGTCAGCAAACCATTTGGGCTGCTTATCTGCCCCCAACACCCAGACAGACACTCCTCAAATTTGCTACATCTCTGCTGAGGGCAGGGATCAAACTGGACCTGTGTAAGTGAGCAAGGTGCTCCCTGTGTCCTGGGGATGAGCACGAGGTGGGACGAGAGGCAGAGCCAGAGGTAGGAATAGGAAAGGAACCTGGTCAGGGCAGGCAGCCACCCCCCGGAGAACACTCTGACATCCCACACGTAGCTCTGACATCCCGCTTGCCATGCAATAATAATCCAGCGAGTGAAGCTGGCTGCACGGGTAGTAATTTGAGTTTTCTCCATATTAATGGCATATAAGCGACAGTCTGAAACGGCAAACAGCTCTTAAACAAAAATCTCTATTCCCTTGTGGCCAAGAGACGGCACAAAACAGATAAGGAATGAACAAACAACCCATTTGGAAAATAATCCCCCAGTGACGTGGGAACGGCACAGAGTTTGGGCACTGCCCCACCGTGAGGCAACGGGGAGAAAATCGCTCTAATCTAGTCTTTAGTAAGCTGGATCCACCACTGAGCCTCCCGGCTAGACCGAGAGGTGTGACTGGAATAGATCAGCTCCAATCCCATCTATTTATTACCAACTCACAGCATTTCACCAAAGAGAAGACCCATTTTTTTTAAAAAAAAAGAAGAGAAGGATGCCCAGAAGAAGGCAGCTCCGAACGTGCTTTTGGCTCAACGGAGGAAGGAGCAAGGGGATGTTTCTGGTGGGTGATGAAAAATCCCTTCTCTGGCCCCCACTAAAGTGCCCACAAGGGACTGTGCAGGAGAAATATCCCCAGAGGAGTGCTTTGATTTAAATCTTTGCAATAAAATAGCAGCAACAGCAGCAATGATGTGTCGGACTCCTCTGAGCAGAAACCCTGATGCTAGCTCGTCCAACAAGTCAGCTGTGCACCCCAACCACCACCACAGCAATGAGTGGTTATTAAGCCACCTCGGTACAGAAAAAGCTGTCCACAGAGCTCCTAACTCATGATGAGTGGAGCTGAGCTGCAGCTTCACTGTCGCTAATGGATGGGGAAAGGGTCCTTGGCACCAGCACGAAGGGATGCGCAAGCAGGGGAAGGTTCTGCGCGAGACACAAGAAGATGTGGCACCAGCGCTGGTGCTCACGAGGAGCACCTATAGTGCACACCACCATGGACCATCCTGGCTGCTGCCCATCCCTGTGGTGGGTACATCGGTCGCAGCAGCTGGTATTTGCTTCCTCCATCCTTCCCTTGGGTGAACCATCTCCTCAGTCATGCCCCTGAAAGGTTTGGGTGCTGCCTGACCTGCTGCAAAGAGACTGTCCCAACCCCAACGGGATGGAAATACCCGGGCCAGGGTCTGCAAGACAGCTTTTCCCAGCACAAAGGCTTCCAACCCACCCCACGCTGACATGCCTGGCAGGTTGAAAATATCCTATTTATTGAAGACACTGAAGATGCGGTGACATGGGAAGCAGACACCATTCAAAGGACTGTCACATCTGCATAGCTAAAGGATCCCAGCAGTTATAAATCCCTCTAAAATACTCAGCCCCTTGTTCTGATAGCAGGTTCTTGCTCCTACTTTGCAGGAACAGGCTTTTAATCCCTGGTATTAGGCAGCTTCCTGCTATGTTTCAAATGCACCAAATTAAGGGCTTCTCTAACAGCTGGTGCCTTAATGCTCAGAGAGGTTCTTGAATATCTATGAAAATCAGAGGCAAATTACATCTTTTAGTTAATAATTTCTTCTCCATTAACCTCCTTCTCTTCTCTTGTTAGGAGATGATGTAATGGTGCTTCTACGGCGTAACCTGCCGACACACCGGGCAGCCTGGCCGCGGGGAAGGACGCCGCACGCCGGGAAGCGAGCCCTTCTCATCACTGCCTGGCACTTCTGGAGCCAAGAGGCTACATTCGAACGGGAAAGGGCGGCTGCACTGACCTTCCAGGCTGCCGAAAGCACTTCTGGAGCAAGAGGTGTTGCCTCCCACCAGGCTCCAAGCTCTGCCGAGCCAGAGCACCGCACGCTACAGCCTGCAACACGCCAGCGCGTTTTGCAGCTTGTTCTTGTTTCGGACCTGCTGCTTCTTGCCCCTCACAGCTGTTAGATCCAAGACTAGTTCTGCAGGAGGTTTGGTGCTTAAGGACTGACGGCACAACCTGGGGCTGGATCTCATTCGGAGGGAGCCCATCTAGGTCTGGCATTTCAGAGCAATGGGCTCGGGGAGGTTTTGAAGCCCCTAAACCTGCTTGACCCGACAGCTCATGGAGAATTTCAGCTCTGCAGCTCTGGCTCTGCTCTGATGGACTCGCTGACGCTTGTAACACAGGAGGGAAAGAAAGCAAAGAGGAGCCCACTGGGAAAATTGCCTTCATGTACTGTCAATTCTCCCTTCCAGCAAAGGCTGTGGCTCTGCCGGCTCCAAACATTCTGCTGGCTGTGGCTTTCTGAGTGCCTTTGTGCTGGTGGAGCTCATAATTCATCTGTCATCAAGAAAGCAAAAGGCCAGAGTTCAGCGTGAATCCACAGCCAGGAAGGCTTTGCGCTCAGCTGGGGAAAAAGTGCCCAGAAAAACAGCACAGCCAGCAGTGATCAGCACCCACAATGGCAGCTAAAATCAGAGAGAGCAAAGAGAGCTCAGTGCCTTGACACGTAAAGAAACCTCAGTGCACTGGCAGATGCTGGGCACGGAAGAGTCATGCCTGGGTGAGATATGGGCTGGATCCTCTCCTGCCCATGATCAGGGCTGTTGCTTTGAAACTCATACACCCACCTTGGGTCACACACCATCAAAATGCAGCTGCATTCAGTGAAACGAAGAAAAATAAATAAGTCAACTCATTTTCCAGCCCTCAGTTCGGCGACTACCAGCAAGCTCTCCTCTGTGAACACGGCAAGGTGAAGATCTGGGCAGTTCATGTCCCGCTCTCCCCACCCACATCTGACCTTCAGCACTCCCCATCTACCCAGGCTGCCTGCGAGCACCCCCTGCTACCGCTCTGGTGATGTGTTTATTGTCAGTTATTTACATTTATTTCTTATCATGCTTATCACGCCATATCCATGGCTTCTCCCAATACTGCAACAGCGCGCACTGAATAAAATCAGCTCGCACAGGCTGAAAACATGCCAAAGGAAACTCTGATCCATGCTACAGGCAGCTAAACGGCGGAACTCATTGTCACAGGATATCGCGGAGATGAAAGTCATTAGCGTTCAGAAAGAGTTGAGGCAACGCCACTGAGCAAAGCCCATCACAGGTGATTAAACACTCATTAGGTGAGACAAACACTGGCACAGGAGGGTCCTGTGCTCCTGCCTGCCGGAAGGATGAGCAAGCAGGAAAACCACAGATGCTTGTCATCCTTTTGCTCTGTTCCCCTACTGAACGTGTTAGAGATGCTGGCTCTACACCAAAGGACCTTGGTTCCATCTCAGCATCCCGATGTTCCCAAAACCAGAAGCAGGACCGTGCCATACCTGAAAGTCATCTGGAACACCTGCCCTTGGTTGACATGCTGGCTCCTGTTGTTGTAGCCGTGAAGCATCTCTCCAAAGAGGGTGTCGTTGAACTTGGCTTCTGACTTCAGGCACTTGGGGCCCTCACAGATGTCAGAGAGCATCAGGCAGGACTTCCCATCCGGGGCCAGCTTGTACTCCTCCACGCATCTGCGGAGCACCGTGAGCTACATCAGAAGGGCCAGGTTCAGGGCACACCACCCCACGAGCCCCACCACGGGGCCCTGCCGAGCCTGGCCGAGCATCATCAACTCCCGCAGCGGCTGCCCGGGCAGGCACAGGGGTTGCAGAGCCCACATCCCCTGCAGCACCGTGACTGGATGACCGACAAATGACTGCTCAGCTCCCAACACCCATCCTTCCTGCAGCAGCACCACCCTGTCTGCCTGCAGTTTTTTTTCCCCCATGCTGGGGAGCATGGCTGAGCCTGCTGCCCACCCCCTGCCCGCTGACACTGCTGTGGTGCAGGCACAAACCTTCCTCAGGTGAGAGCAAAGTGAAATCAAGCTCCTGCCCTTTTTTTTTTCCCCACACAGAAGCATCCTCCTGCAAGGAAGCAGCTCTGGTGTGGATGCTCCTTTGCTCTCACATGTGGGTGAGATGCACACACTCATCTTCAGCAGGCACTGTGGGAAACTGAGGCAGGCAGCAGGGATGCAATTTAATGACCGACATGGGAGACGTTAGTGGCGTCTTTCGCACATGTGCTCATCCTGCTTCTCCTCCTTCTCTTCTCCTTCCTCCAGTCTTTTCCCAAGCACTGTGGCTCTCAGCTGACAAGGAAACCTCCATTCCCTGCCTGTCCCTTCCTCCCCGTAGCCACAGCACTCTGCTAACACCAATCCCATGTCTGTCTGGGCTTGCTCCCCTCTCCCGTTCCTCTACCACATATTACTGCTGCAAGCAAAACTCCCACCCGTCTGTCGTGCTTTTTCTTGCCTCTTCCCTAAGCGTAGTTTTGCCTTGAAAACGGATTGAAAATAAAAAAAAAGTAAAAAAATAATTTTAAAAAAGGTAAACGGTCTCTTTCCTTGGAGATGGAAGACTGAAATGCCGATCTCTTGCATGGGTGCAGATAGAGTCCATGTAGTGTCTCAAGATTTTCTAGACCCTCCCCAG
The DNA here is from genome assembly GCF_000703405.1 of Apaloderma vittatum. NCBI lineage: Eukaryota > Metazoa > Chordata > Aves > Trogoniformes > Trogonidae > Apaloderma > Apaloderma vittatum. Next base: position 33,971 of record NW_009723543.1, on the reverse strand, counting down.
AAAGGCTGCTTGTGCCTATCTGGATTTCCAACCCCTTCTGCCGGCACAGCAGAGGCAATGTGCTCTTTTACCAATCCAACTGCTCTGTGCTGCTAAACAATAATTAAAAAAAGAAGGGTGGGGTGGGAGGAACCAACAAACCAGCAAAAAGGGATTAAAAAAAAGTGAGAAGCTGATATGGGCAGAGCTCCTTGGGCTGCAGGAGGTCTCTGCTGCACCTGCAGCATCGGCACTCGATGGATGTTTCTTGGAGTTATTGCTAGGAATTTGCTTCTCCTCTCACTTGTGGGCATTTCCTTCCCAAAGGGCTCTTTTTCGCCTCCTTCACCCTAATCCTTCCTATCAGGACATGAAGTAGGGTCCTGCGTGTGCCCAAGAGTGTGACCCAGCCGAGGGATGCGATATGCACCCGGGGCGGGCGATGGCTGGCTGCAGATGTGCAGCGTAAAGCCAGATAATCACTGAGCTCCTTTTAGAACATACTGGGGAGATTTTCCCCTGAGAGAAAATGCTAAATTGTGTAGGATTACAGGAACCCGGCCAAAATCAGGATGAAGCTCTATTTTAAGAGAGGCAAAAGGGAGGAAAAAAAAAAATCTAGAAAAATAGTAATTTTTTTAAACACCTTCCCCCTCCAACACGCAATGTACAATTTTTTGGGTTCGTTCATGGTGAGTCACAGCTCAAACTGTGCCATCACACAGCAGGAGAGAGGAGGAAAGCGCGTCTGCTCCTGTTGCTCCTCACACTCCCGTACGCAGGCACACCAGGTACCAACGTTCCCTGCTGGGAGTCGGCTCCATAAACAACCTTTTTCTTTGGCACCCATGGGCCATGTTGGTTTGGGGAAGAGTGGCACAGGAGGATTGGCAGCGATGGGAGAGGGCACAGATTATTTATCCAGTATTGGGAGATGCAGGAGCATTGCAGGGACTCACCCGCAGAACATGAAGATGGTGCTGGACGAGGGGTCGTGGGGCAGAGGGAGGGTCTGCTGGAGACAGAGCTGCTCGCAGCCGCCGTTGAAGCCATCCGAGCAGTCGATCCCTTTGGAGTAGTCATAGCAACCGGTACCATCCTTCATGGGTCGGAGGTCCTCAGGGCACTGCAGCGAGAGATGGGATGTGGCAAGGTCACCCATGTGTCCCCACCTACTCTGGAGGCACAGCCCGGTGGGTGCCATAGCCCACCCAGGAACTAGTGCTGCTTAACTCTGTCTACACCTAAAGGAGATGAGTTTGTCCCAAATGATGGATGGGGCAGCCCTAAGGGCTGTGCATCACCTCACAAAGCCTCTGGGGAAGGGCAAAGGACTTTCCAGAGGAGCATGTAATCCTTGAGGCAGCAAAACAACACAACGATGGAGCCTCAAGCCAGCATGAGGTGAAGTGTGACAACCCACTCCGTAATGTGCTGGAGAAACCCACTGTGACTGTTACCTGTTCCTCTGACACTCAGAGATGTCCAGTGCAATCTGGAAAAGAACATCTCAACACCTGGGACCAACCCAGAGAAACCGTCTCAATGCCTGGGAGTGACTCAGAAATCCATCTCAACCCACGCCAGGCAGAGTCAGCCAACGTAGCCTTGGATCACAGAATCATTAAGGTTGGAAAAGAGCTCTAAAATCATCTCCCAAAGCATCTTGCTGTCTCCCACGGGAGGAGGTAGCCACAGGCAGGACTGGCCCATGGTGGCCACAGGACTGGGGGAAGGCAGGATCACCGCCCAGGCTCAATCAGTTTTCTGCAGCCGAGGGAACAAGCCTGATCCACATCAGCTGGAGATCTTGCTCTGGGTTTTAATTCCAGTTTCCCAGCTGGCTTTCCTTGTCCCAGAAGATAAAAGCCAGCAGGCGGCAAATGCCATCAATAATTTGTCACCCAGATTAAAGCGCTCTTCTATTCCACTTGCGTTATTTATCCCTTTTCGCCAAACACACACGCACACAAACAACAACAAAAAGGCCAGTCCTTGAAAAAATAAATAAATCTTGCCCAGGAGTGGCACGCAATTAAAAATGCATTATGGAATTTCTTGAAGATGAGTTAGACTGGAGCTTGTACAGGTAGTGATGAAGGCAGGTTATAAATGGCCTCTGTCGAGCAGAAGAAAGGTTATAAAACCGCTATACTTTGTGCTTAAAAAAGAAAATCAATTTTCCATGTGAGTAAAATGCTGTACATATTAATAAAAGTTCAGGCGAGCCCGGACCCCGCGCTTACTGTCACAGGCAGGGTCCTGGTGGCAGATGGGCTGCTGAGCCCACCTGGGCTACTCAAGAAGCAAACTGCCCACCAGGGTCATCAGAAAGGTGTTTTAAGGAGTCCTCGCCCACGTAATCCAAGCAATGAGACGTTTCTCTCCCTCTCCTAGAAACCCTGTGTCATTTCCCTATAGCCGCAGCATCCAAGCTGCTTCTGCCCCACCTGCAGCAACAACGTCTCAGGCATCCCTGTGCCTGAGGTCCCTCAGACACCTCGCTGGCTCTCGTGCCCTCGGCTCTGAAATTTGGATATTGCAAACCTCAGCACCTTCCCCGCAGGCACCAGATGAGGTGGGAAGAGGAGGCAAAGGAAGGTTGAGAGGCACGAGGTTTTTCTAGTCAAACGGTGTTAGGACAAGGGGTGATGCTTTTAAACAAAAGGGGAGGAGATTTAGACTAGATAGAAGAAATAAATTTTTACTGTGAGGGTGGTGAAACCCTGGCACAAGTTGCCCAGAGAGGTGGTAGATGTCCCATCCTTGGAAACATTCAAAGCCAGGTTGGTTGGGGCTCTGAGCAACCTGATCTAGAGGATGATATCCCTGCTCTCTGCAGAAGGGTTGGACTAGAAGAACTTTAAAAGTCCCTTCCAACCCATGGCAGCAAAGGGCTCTGGAACAGGACACTGTCCACCTCTGAGGAGCAGGCAGGGCACAGGCAAGGTCCCAGAGAGGCAGCTTGGGGAGCAGCAGCCCTGCCGAGGCATGAAGCAGCAGTAGACATGGGAGCAGGAAGCTTTCTAACTGAATAAAGATGGAGGAGGAGAGTGCACTTACAACAATCTGTGCTTTTCACTGCTGAGCTGCCCAGGGAACAGGATCAGGGTGTGTTTGTGAATCCGCAGATACAATGCTGATCTCCTGCGGTCTCCTCCCTGTCTGCCAGCCCCATTGTAAAAGTAAGAGCTCTGCCAACTGGCAGAAATGCATGTCCTGGAGGACATAGAGGGCTGACTGCAATCAACATCTTCTGCTCCAGCACATCTGCCTGTGTTGTTCCCCCATATCAGTGGGGTTTGGAAGGTCTGAGGCTCTGCCCAAGTATCCTCTGGAGCTCCTGAGGGACCTTCCAGGGTGCTGAAGGCAACTGGTAGCAGGAACTACAGGATCACAGCCAGGGGATCAGTCATGGCTTTTCTGAGCTGTTGCTTAGGACTCTCTCCCTAGCACTGATCCGAGTGCTGAGCTCAGCATCTTCCCCAGCCTTTGGAAGAAGATGATGGCTCTCTCCCTGGGGATGGGTGAGCAGGCCACCAAAGCCCTCCCTCCCTTTGCTTGAGGCCACCCTTGGGATATTCCTCCAGTTTCGGCTTTTAATCGTCACAAACCACAATTCCTTTCTGTTTGTAATTATGCACCCTAATATGCATTAATTACGGCAGGCAAACAGCTCAGCATAAAATTTGCAAGAGAAAGCATCCCCTCTGCATCCACCCCCAGCTCTCCAGCCAGCTGGAGCGTTGCATAAAGCAGCTCTCCAGGGACAAAAGCTTTGGGAGCCAATGCACAAACACAGGAGGTGTCCCTGCCTGGTGGGGACAAAGATGCCAGGTGGGGACAGCATGGAGAGTTTCGCAAGGGTAGGTGGATGGAGCAACTATTGGGCACAATAAAATGTTATTACAGATCTCCCTGCCCCCGGAGCAGAGGATTTGTAATCAGGATGTCCCACCAATAGATGAGAACAAGGGAAAAAAACAAAGTCAGGTGCAACTATGTTCTTGCCCACCATTGTCAGAAATGACCCAGGAAGAAGCTCACTTGTGCTAATCCCAACCGCCCGGGCTGTGCTGGAGGGTCGGTCTGGGCTCTCAGGTGGGTTTACAAAACCAGGAGTCACTTTGCTTTTGCTGGGCTTTTATAAAGGACCAGATCTGTTATTGCTCTCATTGATTTGTCTGGCTTGGGCAGAAGAGAACCAATAATTATGGTGAGTTTTAATCAATCCCTCGTCAATTCAGCTGCAGTTCAATTTGCCATTTGCCTTGGCAGTGACACAGGATGAGCGGCCAAGGGGACAGGTTGGAAAATGATTAGAAAATCAATAAGCAGCTCCGTCAATAGCTCTATCTGGGCGATCATGGGTGACACACCCCTCCTCAATGGGAGGAAAGCTGGTAAGACACAGCATCCCAGCAGCCCCCAAATAATCACCTCTGCACACCCCTCTTCCAGATACGAGATGGATCCATTTACCCAGGGAGGTAAAGGGATCCTACAAGCTGTTAGTCAGCAAAAGAAAATGCTGTTTGTGCTTTGCCAAGTTAGACCTGCACTGCTAGGGAACTTGCCTCAAAACTCCCAGACACCCTTCCTGACAAGCAAAATTATCTCAGAGCTTGGGAAGAGGGTCTGGTGGGGAGAGGAAAAGAGAATAAGGGGGAGGCTTCAGCTCATGGGGGGAAAAAAAAAAAGCCAGGAGCTGTTAACACACAAATGTAATTCCACTGCCTTGTAAATCCACTCTGTCTGCGCAGAAGTGAATTGCTTCATCTGTGACAACAGACAGCCCTGAAAATTGCTCTTGGGATTGGAAAAGAAAACTTTAGCTTCTTGTCTTCTTGGGCATTAGCACTGATAATACAGATCCTGCAGGCTAAACATGACCCACAGCTCCAACGCCCCGACCCCGCTGCTGCCGATCAGTTTGCAAAGAAGGAACCGCGGGCAGCTCAGCGGGTTTGACTGTCAGCACCGGCTCATCCTCTCCCAGCTGCACCAGCAGCACCAGGCTGAGCACCCAGTTCTGGATTTTTGCCACTGAAGTCAGCAAACAGACTCCGAGAATGCACAGGGAATAGATATGCTGAATAAGAAAGTGCTATTTTTACCTGTTTTTTGGAGAAGCAGGCTTTTTTTCCCTTTTAAATGACATGTCCAAGGTGACACTGAGGGGCAGAGCTGGTAGGATCCGCTGCCACCTGCCTGCTGCACCCTCCGCCCTGGGAGGTCACTCGCCGCCCTGATGCACAGGGACCGCTGCCCCCTGCCTGCTGCACCCTCCGCCCTGGGAGGTCACTCACCGCCCTGATGCACAGGGACCGTGGTGTGAACGGGACGGGATGCTGAGCCCACCACTGTCACCTCCGCACAGCATGTGGCACCGCGTGGCCTCCTGCCACCGGGACTGGGTAGAGCTCCTGCACCCACTGCCACCATCCTCAGCATGACCAGAGCAACCACAACGGGGGGAGGATCATCTTCAAGGGGAAAGGAAAGATGCATCCGTCAACACCTCTACAACACGGTGCCTTAAGAAAACAAGTATCTGGATGAGTCCCTGTTTACATTAGGGGAAAAAAGGGGCCTTTGCTCACTTCCTTGTTTACAAAGCTCATCAGAAGTGAGATGGGTGAGGGGTCACAGGAAATAAAATATCAGAGTCTCAGACTCTCATTACTGACACAGATCCTCCAGATGAGAGGACACCAGCTCTCTATCTGAGCTGCCTGCCAGGGCTTCTCAGCTCAGCTCCTCTATTCTGTTATTAAGTTAAAAAAAAAAGAACAACAAAAACAAACCTTAATAAAGTGTTTCTGTAGAGAGTAAACTGCCCTTTTTATTATTCTGCACTGTTTTCTCAATGTTAGTAACCTTTTCGTCAGAGATTTCTCCTGTGCCGGGGTGTCAGAGGTTATGCCCTGGGCACAGACAAGCCTGGCTTCTCCCCAGCTCTTCACAACCACACAGAGAAGCTGCCACCAACCTCCCCAGTCCTGATGCCTCTCTGGGTACCACAGACCCATATCAGGATGGGTCCAGAGGTGAGATCCAGGGCACCAGCCCGGTGGCCGTGCAGCTTCCCCAAGCAGCATCCCCGGCACTGCAGAGGATGCGGCTGCAAAAAGAGCTGCCGAGGCCCCGAGTGCGATGTCCAAAGGCCTTAATGACCCAGCTTTGTTTGCAGGCATCCTCGCTCCTCACTGAGGAACCTCTTCGGCGTGAGACAAATACATTAATCTGAGGCACTGCTGAGGTAGAAGCAAGCACCAGCATTTTAATGAGCTCCAAACTATGCACTGACATGTATTTTATTTGCTTGTTGGAGCTCAGAAATTATATAAATACAGTAAACTCCTCTGTGTCCATAGATATATATACATATATTCAGTTTATTCTGCTTTCATTTCTCGGCCCAGAAGGCCCCCAGTGAGCAACACTCCTCGGCAGCAGCAGGACCAGAGTCTGGCTGCACACAGCCCAGTTTCTACAGATGCAATTTATCCCTCCTGTCCAAATGTTTTACCAGAAAGGGCCAAAAAGCTGGTTGCTAAAGTGCCCGCTGGCTCCAGGCAGTCTCCTTTCCCTCCTTGGGGCAGCGATGCCCTCACCACCAGCCTGGCCACGGCAGATCCCTCCCCGACACCCCGCGGCTGGGGAGCATCCTTCCCAGAGGGAAACGATACAACTGTTTTCTGAAATAACAGTCATTAACTTCCCACTCTTTCTCCCTTCCCTCCTTTCCTCCAGCTTCCTTTTCTCTTTCAAGATCATCAATCATTATTTTAGCCTCAGCAAATCAAACCCATCTGTCTTCCCAGCTCCCAAGCACACGCTGCGATAGCTCACGCTCCTTGGCTCGGTGCCCCCGTCGCAGCGGGCTGGGGCCTCCACGGAAGAGACCGAAGCTCTGGGCAACGAGGCAGCACCTCCTCATCTCCAGCCACTGCACAGCTCTCACATGGACCCTCTCAGGCAAGTCACTACATGTATGTTTGCATCTCAATTCCAAGTGGATTGAACCTGTTTCAAGCAGCTGGTGGGATGCTACGTACACAGATGTGAGCGCTCCGAGCTCCCGGAGCTGGAAATCAAGCTAGTGGAAACCTTCTGGGCACTTCCATTCCAGGATTCACCAACAGTCCATTCTGGGGTGTGCTGGCATGTCCTGCCCATTGGGGCATTTCCCTTCCCAGCCACAGTGCAAACCAGCACCTCCAAAAACCTTCAGGAGACCAGAAATTCAACTCCTGCACCACTTGATATCCAGGGTATGGCCCAGCCACAATGCTACACGCCAAATCCTACAACCCAAACCAAATGCAACATCCTAAGCCAGCCGTGACCACAACACGTGAAGCATCCCAGTCTGCTGGGGAGCAGAGGGGCAAGGGCTAGTGCCAGCCAAGCCCTCGGAGCAAAACCGCTGAAAAAGCCAACACTGGAGAAAATAGGGCTATTATCAACCAAACTACCTCTTCCCAGCACAGGCTGAGACCCCCAGCTCACCTCGGTGAGCTTTCCCATTTGGCCACCACTTGCCAACATGGATCAAACCCCTCCTGCAGCAAAGGCAGGCGGAGGGCTCCTCACCCACCCCTCTGCTCCCTGCCATGGCCAGCTACCAGCCCCAGCGGCTTTTGCCATCCTTTGCTTCTCTCTCTTCCTCAGATCTCATTTTCATCACAGGTAGTTACTGCCTTAACGAGATAAATCCAAAACCACGGGCTCCTTGGGAGGGGGCCTTGCTGTTGAGCTCAGGGAGGGGCTTTTGCTTCCTACCATAATGTGCATAAGGAGTCATCTTGTGCTTCAAGGAGCTAAACTTTAAAGGGATTAGAAGAGAATGGTTTCCTCTCCATCTCCCTCCCTTGCGTGTGCATCTCTAATATAATTAGCTAGGTGCCTCCTAAGGCAGGGACGGATGAGTTTTTATTTTTCAATGAACAATTGACTGTCAGGAAAATGCAGATTTGATGAAGCTTAAGTGCTTTGTGGGATTCCATCAATTACATCTCAAAATTCATTGGGAAATTAGGAGAGCATTTAATTTTGACAAGGTTGAAATGTTTTGGTTTCCACTGCCTAATTTTGTTTTTATTTCAGTCTGTATGCTACAATATATATGATAAAACTCCAGATGATAATGCTGGAATGAAACATTTCTCCCTTCTTCGTAAGAAGTAGATGCTTGAACTAAAATATTTTTTGAATTTGCACATATGTAGGGGATTTCTGCACAGCATTTTGATTTCAGCTGAAACTCCCAAACACCCAATTTCCCTTCAAGAACATCAGTTCTCAACATCATTCACTTCATTTCGAAGCACCTCCTCCCTCCTCACGGTACCAGAGAGGTAACCACTGCCCTGTTCCTTCATTTCTAATCCCATTTCTCCCCAAAATGGTTACTTTCTTAAATTAAAGCTGTTTCTCTGCCCCACTTTGCAGCAGCTAAGGAACAGCTCATTGTTTTTATGTGGAAGAGAGCAAAAGAGAAGATTACCTCCAGATAGGTTGTGCTGAGGTTTATACACATGTGGATCACACCAAATTTCTCTTCCTTCTCTGTCTAAAAAGGCTGGGACTGACACTGCACCAGTGTCACCAAGGGCCACAACTTCATTAAGTGATTCTCTGGTTGATGCTTCCTTTTCCGCATCCTGCTGAGCCAGCCAAACTCCCTCCTGCCTGAGGGGCTGACCCGTGACCATGGAAAGGAACAGTTTACATCATCCTTGTAGGGAAAGTATACTTTTTTCTCACTCAAATCAGAAATAAATCTGTGCTAGAGGAACTCAGCCTGCAGGCAAGGAAATGGAGCTGATCAGTGGGTTTTCACATCTGTGCAGAACAGCAGCACCCACTGCCTGGGCTCCATGGGCTCTCCTACCTCTTGCCAACACTTCTCCAGAGGTGGGACAGAACCTGGAGCACAGCCACATCCATATCCGTGGACTCACAGAATCATTTAGGCTGGAAAAGAACTTTAAGACCATTGAGTCGAACCATTAACCTGGCAGTGCCAAGTCCACCATTAGATCATGTCCCTAAGCACGACATCTAGATGCCTTTTAGATGCCTTCAGGGATGGTGACTCCACCACTTTCCTGGACACGCTGTTCCAATGCTCAGCAAACCTTTTGGTGAAGAAATTTTTCCCCAATACTTGCAACATCTTTGGCCTCTGTGGCACCAGTCACTCTCTTCTGACTTAAAAGACCAACTCACCAACATCTGCTGCAGAACCATCAGACCACACCACCTCCACCCATCTGCTGCCAGGTCACACAGCAAGGAAACAACGGGTCTAATTCTGTTCCTACCTTAGCATGGGACTCTGAGCTGCCTTTCTCACCACCAGCTGGGCAACTCATACCCTTCTGCTTCTCCAGGAGGCCCTCACACTGATGAGAACCCATCCTGAGAGGCACCACAAGGGTCAGACACACACCTTCGCTGCCTCCTTCCATGGTGACACCAAGGATGCCCAACACGCACAGGAGAGAAAGTGACCACCTCCTCTCCCAGCTCACACGCTCAGACCAAAGCTCACTTTCCTTGGGAACAAAATTTCACCCCTCCTATTCCCCCGGGGCTGCAGTCCTGCCTTGCCAGGGTTCACAAGCAGGTACAGCCACAGGGCAGCAGATGCAACCAATCCCTCCTTCTCCTTGCACGGATGAGAAAGCTGCTATCAGTGAGCAAAGCCAAGCTGAGACAGGTGGGGAAATCTGAATTTAAGCCACATTACAGGTGTTCCCTTCAGTCCCTCAGGGCCAGTTCACAGGTTTTCATCTCCAATTACAGATTGCCAACACATGAGGGTCAAGCCCTTTCCCTCCCTCAGCATCCTCCCTCAGGCTAAGCAGCTAACAGCAGACGGGATCAGCGACATATATTCCTTTACCAGCAATAATCTGACTTCACAGCATCATAGAATGGTTTGGGTTAGAAGAGGCCTTAAAGGTCATGTAGTTCTAAGCCCCTTGACATGGGCAGGGACACCTCCCACTAGACCAGGTTGCTCAAAGCCCCCCTCTAGTGTGTCAACCACCACACACAACTTCGTGTCGTCAGCAAACTTGCTGAGGGTGCACTCAATTCCACCGTCCATGTCACCGACAAAGCTCTTAAACAGGAATGGTCCCAACATTAGACCCCGAGGGACACCACTCATCACTGGTCTCCACTTGGACATCAAGCTGTTGACTTGATGAGCCACCAGATTTAGAGAAGCTTGCTGGGATTTTGTCTTCTTGGGAAATGCCTGTGGCTTCCCCAGACCTGACAGCAATTTTAGGGTGCCACAAGGGAAAGCACCATGGAAATGGATTTTCTAGAGTTTGGGGGGTTGTTTTGTTGTTATAGTACAAGGTAGGGCTCAAAGACAAGGCTCCAGTCAGCAATGTCAAGGTGTTAGCAAGGTTGCAGCTCATATGCCTTAAAACTACCCGAATAAAAAAGGCCTCCGATAAGAAAAAAACTGCAGAAAACCTTTATGCACTAATGCCATCTACTGGGTGCAGGTAAAACTAACAGAAAAGCTGTGAGATGAGGAGAAAAAACAGCCCCATGGGAAGTGTGGGATGGAAGCTGGGGAGCTGCCATCCCTCTGTGTGGGGACCCCTCTGCAGAGCTTCTGGGGTCTTCCAGGCAATACCCTGTGGGCAGGATTTTAACCAAGCAGAGCGACGTCCTCTTTTTCTCCTTCAGAAGCCCAAGGAGACTGTCCTCAGAGAGGCTCCGCCACGAGCCGCAAGCAAACCGCCCTCGACATCTTAACCAAGTCCTTTTAAGGCCAAACAATTAGGTAATGGCAGAGCCCACGCCGCTAAAGAGCTCGAAGATAAATGCATCCCCAGTCCTCGTAGAATTACTGGAAGCTGTATTAAGGGCACGGAGGAACTGGTAACAGATGATGATTATATATAAAAGGAATAAGAAATCTTTGAGATTTGTGCTGTTCCCTGGTTGAGCTGCTAGGCTCCAGCTCTGCTGTGTATTAATTGCTTACAAGGCTGCATGTATATTTTATGCTCGGTACCTGCCTGGAACATTTGTTGGATTTAGCCTTGATTGATGAACCACTGATTATATACTTCTGTGGCCCTTGGCAAATTAATAAACTGTTGACTGGTAAAGATTAACAACATGTCATGATTCGCGAAACAGCGTGCAGAGGAAAGCTGAAGTGCACCTAGTGCTAAAATTAGTACGCAAATGCTCCCTGAACTCTATAAAAAGGGGATAGCTTAATTAAATTACATCCCAATATTGCCCATAGCACTTACCAAATTGGCAAATTGAGTTCACGGCAGTTCAGCTTTAAAACTAACTGACATCCCTGCAAATTTGCAGCAAATGACCCCATCCCTGCTGGCGCTGGAAGCCCAGCTCACAGACTCTATGAGGAGGGGACAGATCTCCCAGCACAGGGACTGGTGCAGAAGGTGTCACCAGGTTGCACACCAGAGCTGCAGTGAGCTCCAGAACTCAGCACCATGAGCGCGACCCCGGGCTGGGGACAGCACTGCCTGCCCACCTGTTAAGCTTCTCCCCAGGCAATGGCCCTGGATCATGCTTAGAAACATGGGTCAGTGTCCTCTGGACCTCTGTGCACCACTTGCAGGGACCTATAGGCAGGTGATGAGCGTCAAATGTCGCATGGGGTTGGGGGAGCCGGGAGGGCTGGGGCACAGTGCTCCTCGTGCCAGTCCAATGGGAAACAGGGAGAGACGTGGACCAGGGGTGGGATGCAGCAGCATCTCCGAACTGCCCTTGGGAGCTCAGCTCTGCTGTCCTCATGCTGCAGCTGGGACTGAGGGGCTTCACCCCATGACTGGGGGCTGTGGAGAGGGGCAGAGCAGCCTCACGCTCCTGCAGCTGGGAGAAAAAGGGGAGAGGAGCAGAGAGAGGAGAGATGGGCTCCCGGTGGGATGCACGGTCCCTGCAGTCTGGCATGATGTGGGTGGGTCCCATGGTCCCCACATGTCACCTCTCAGAGAGGGGATGCGCTCCAGGAGACCGGCTCCCACTGATTTCCTTTCTCTCCCTGCTGTACACAGTTCAGTCTCTTTGCATAAAGCCTCAGTTGGGCATTACAGAATCTCTGGGCTTATTTTCCCCGAGTGACACAGTTTTCAATTTCTGCCTCTCCGCATGCTGCCATGGCAAGCGCTGGGCCTGTAATTTATTGACAATTTCTATCTTAATATATCTTGACTTTTAAAAAGAGGCATCTCTTCCCAGCGGCACAGGACGATCAGAGTCCCGATTGCTTCTGACAGTGTCTGGGAGGCACACTGGTGTTCAGCGCAAAATAACACCCCAAAAAAAAAGGGGGAACCCCCCAAAAAACTAGAAAGGCAGCTGCTCCCTGGAAAAGGGAACGAAAGTAAAAGACAATGAGAAAAGACAGGAGGAAAGGGAGAGGAGCGACAAGGGGAAGATGGCACCAGGCGCTGCCAGTGACACATCAGGCTGTCGTGCTAAATGGCCTTAACAAGCAACTGGAGAAGGGGATAATGAAAATGCCACCCCCGGGACGGCGCCGCTCCAGCCTGACCTTTCCCGGCTGCTGTGTATAAACATCTTCAATAAATAAAGAGACACTTAACTCCTGCCTCTGCTGAGATGGGAGGGATGGGGCGCTGGGGGATCTGCCCACAGCAAGAGGGAAGGGAAGGGGCAGAGGGGTTTGGAGGGGCTTCAGAGCAGCAGGTGTGGGTTTGCAGAGGGGTGATGAGGTCTGGACCCCCTCTGGGGTCATCACCTGGCAGGCAGGGTCCCCTACAGCAGGCAGACAAGAAGGGATGCTGCAGGTTTCCCTGACTTGCTCAAGGCTTTGCCCTGGCATCTCCACAGGTTGTACCAGGCACACACAAGCTCTGTGCAGGGGGAAGTGGTGACTGCTGTCAGGGGAGATGGGTTAGAGCTGGGAGATGTGCTCAGCTCTGCTGTTTCCACCTGGAAGAATGGCAAAACCCCTCTCTGCGTTGAGAGCTGGGAACAATCGAGACCCTCTGCCCAAAACTAATGGCCTAGGGTCTAAAAGGCCTTCTGGAGTGGGGACTGTAAAGCATGGGACTCGGCAGATTGTTTGGCAAGACGTGAGCACCGTCAGAAACGAATGGAAACTCTGAGGGTGTCAGGGGGAGAGGATGGGGAGATGTTTCATCTTTCTCCCACGCTGCAAAGTAATAAAAAACAAGACTGCTTTCCTCTCGTGCTCTCCTGACAAGCAGGAAAATGACCACCAGCCTCAAGCATTTTTCTTTTGCTCACGTGAGCCCCCGGGCTCCTTCCCTGAGGTTCTTGAGGCACGATGTGATTTGCCGTGAAGGCCCCAGGGGTGGAGGGAATCCACACAAGTCCTCCTTGGCCACATCCCCAGAGAGGGAGCAGGCAATGTCCCCCTCCGGCTTGTCCCCAAACCAGATGCCAGCCCTGGGGCCAGCAGCTGCAGTACCTACCACGCAGCCCGTGGAGTCCACCTGACGATCTGAAACACACTTGAAGTTGCGGGTACAGCCACCGTTGTTGCGGGAGCAATCTCGGACTGGCCCGAAGGAGGAGAGCAAGTCATTGATGGTTTCGAAGTAGGTGGACAGCATCGCTTCTTCCCTTGGAGAGAAAAAACACTGTTAGGGCTGGCAGGGAGCTGGCAGCACTCGCTGCGGGCAGGGCAAGGCCCAGAGAAAGCTGCTCTGGCAAAATCACATCATTTTGTTCAGCAAAAGTGACTAAAAGGAGGATTCCCAAGAAAATTAAGGCTTTATGATTACACTATACCAAATGAATTTGCTACATGACTCTGAAATCCTTGATGAAAACCAACGAGCTCGGGGGTTTCAAAGATATCATCTACTATTTTCATGCAAACTGCAACTAAGTGATGCTTCATTAGTAGCGTGGAGTTATCCACTAGACCGCAGTGAATCCATAACAGTGAAACTCATCCTGAAAATTCTACAGCAGGGCCAAGCCCTCTCGAGCACCCACACCTTGCCCATCGCCTGAGGACACCACCAAAGCTGGAAAGCCGTATGAATCTTGGCTTCATGCTTGCTGGGATGCAGAGGCTCACCCTTGTGCTTGGCTCTGTGGGGATGGGGGACCTGGAGCAGGGGATGCAGTAATGGGTGCAGGCACAGCTCTCTGCGGGGCCGCTCCAGCTCATCGTGGCTCTGCAAAGCCCCAGGCGTGGCCACGCTAGGACATCCTTCTCTTAAGCAAGCAAGAAGCATAAATGCCTGTGAATTCAACAGCCATGGAAAGCCTTGGGAAGCTCCCAGCCCTGCCACTGCGAGCTGCACACACAGCAGATTTTGTCTGTGACGAAGTATTCAGGCACTCTGCTTTCTGCTGGGTCACTGCAAAGGGAACACAGATGCTCCTCGAGAGCTTTAAGCATCTCCAAGGTACTTTTCACCTTCAAAGCACATTTTATATAGTGACTGATACCTGCAACTCATCTTGGGCAACAGAACCCCTCACCCTCTTACCAGCAGGAGAGGGACAAAGTGATTTACCCAAGGTCATAGAACAAGATACTGATAACAATGGACTGGACTTCCACAGGCTATTTATTAGATCTTTAGACACTGGGCTGCAAATGAACATCGACCCCTGTAACCTTAAAATACCCCCCGAGGCAAGGCCGAGGGTCACAGGGGGTGTTCATGCCCCTTTAGCATCTTCCCTACTCTCCCACCAGCACCTAAAAAGCCACACAGTGACTCACTGCCCAGTGCTAGTCCCCCTTTTTGATTTTTTTTTAATTTGAAAACCACGTGCTTGGCAAGGAAACAGCAGCGAAGGAACGTTCAGCAGCCCCTGAAGACCTCGGCACCACCATCTCTCTTCTCTCAGAGCCCGGCCTGATGTCTCAGCAGAGGGCTCCTGCGCACACCAACGCCGTCACGCTCACGCACACAGCCCTGCCAGCACCACACGCTCGCAAAAATCGTGAGTCAGGCATTAAAAAAAAATACATATATATTGAGATTGGCCTGAAAATTATGAGGTTTAAAAAATAAATCAGTCACTGGGTGGTTTGGTTTTTTCCCTCTCCTACATTTTCTTTCTGCATTCTGAGCCTTCAGGGCGTAATCGAGCCTTTCCCTGCAAACTTGAGGGCTAGAAACTACCCAGAGAGCAAATCCGAAGGAACGAAGCCCTACGCGGTACTGAAGTCCTGATTTTGCAGATTCCGGATTTCCAGGCTATCACAGAAGTCCAGAAGCTGGGACTTGCAACAAGGAAAACACCGTAAAACCACCAAGAACTGGTAAATGGGCTCGGATGGAGGGCAGCTTCTCCGGTACCGTGGGTCGGGGTGGACACGTAACCCCAGTGCCAGGGTAGCTCTGCGCCTGCTGTGATGCCCCCGGCTGCATCGCTGCCCCATGCAGCAAACTCACGTCTGTACTACCCGCGTTCACCCAAATTAATGCTTCCCAATTAACTTTTCCCTCTTGGCAATGGTGTTTCCGATATTCCCCTTGTTGGCCCTTCTCCTAGATTTTCTAGAATATTTGGAGCTGAATCTCCCTCTGTCCTTCTTTGGTCGTGTTTCAAACATCTTTAGAGGCCCTTTTCTATTTGCACTCTGTTCCCACCAGAATTTTCAGCTCCTCCCAAGTGAGGGAGTGAGAAAGGCAGAATATATTAGATCAGGGCACATATTTCTGCTGGAGAGATGGGGGCAGAGAAAGGGCATATTATTTACTAACCAAAAATACTGTTTATTAATGTAGGGAGGATTATTAAAAAAAATTTTAAAAAAACCCAACAAATGACAACTACTCCTCCACCACCCACCTAGAAAGCTCAGCCCCATCTGGTCCCATTTCTCTTCATAAGTGGACTGCAAGGAGAACTATGCCCCATCCTGGCTTTTCCATTTGGTGTCCAAACCCTCCTGCAGCTCTCACATCCCCAGAGGGAGAACATGAGCACCTACAGCTGCCTTAGGCGGTGGAAAGGAGACCCCAGGGCTGGATCCTCGGCAGGGTAGCTCCAGAGAGCCAGGAGAAGCCAACTCATCCTGCACAGCACGGTTCTCCCTGGCTGGGGCTGGAAGCACAGACTGACCTCCTGCCCCTGGGAGGACAGGAATGGGAACCTCGCTTTGCAGAACCATGTCTGGCAAAGTGGATGACCCCCTGACAAAGCACAGGCACAGATCGAGCTAGAATGAGCCATTAAGTGTATTAAAATATTAACCTCGTGGAAAGGTGGGGTGGCAGAGCTGGAGGGAAGGCTTCAAACGTCACCTGCGAGGAGCAGGGTGACGGCACTGCCTGCAGGCGGAGGGAGGCTGCTCATCCCTGACAAGGGGGATGTCAGCAGGGGAGAAGGCTGACACGGTGCTCAGAGAGAGTTGGGAGCAAACTTCGCTTTCGTTTGGGGGCCGGTGGAGCTGAGCCTTTGGCTCTGAGCTTCTTTTCATTTTGGGTGGTGAAGAGCAGTAATTAATTACCCACCTCTTGCAGTGTCGAGTGACACGCGGCACAGAGGAGATGACTTTCCACCCACGCAGCTCCAGCAGTGACCCCTCCTCATCCCTCCCCACCTGCTGTACGGGACGGCAGCCCCCAGCCCCCCCCCCCCCCCCTGCTGTACGGGACGGCAGCCCCCAGCTCCCAAGTCCCTGAGCCAGCCCTGGGGAGCAGGCAGTGTCAGCAAGGCTGGGGACACTTGAGGACTGATGGCATCATGTGGCCAAGACCACCGGGCACGCCAGATTAGACCAGCCCTGATGGATGAATCACTTTCCCTGCAGTAACGAGCTGCTGCCTGCAAAAGAACAGCTCTTTTCTCTTGTCCTCCATCTATCCACATTGAATTTCACTGAGTAACCCCCGGGTCCATTCTGACAAGGCAGGATGGAGAAGACGGGGGGCACACAGCACACTGCAGAGCTGGGGGAAGCTGCTGGTGGCCCTGGCCAGACCCAGGCACTGAAACCACAGGGACCAGGCAGGGCTCAGCACCTGAGGTGCTGGGAGGACAGGGCAATCCCCCCCCTTCCCTGAAGCAGATGTCAGGTCCTGTCAAGAAGGGCATTTTGGAGCAAACAACCTAATTTCTGATGCCAGATTCTCTCTGCGAGGACACACACATCTATGCACACAAGCACATACCCTTTCTTTAACTCTCCAGCCCTCCCAAAGACACACTCAGATGCCCAAATGATACAATTATAAATGAAGTGCACTCCCCACTCTACCAGGGCCCACTAGTTACATACCCAGCACCAGTAAAGACCCTTTCTCTAGGGCATTCCACAACTTCTACTGCCACAAACAGGTAGGAGGGCTCTCTGCTGGTCTCGGCACAGCTCCCATGGTGCAGCCTCGTGCCACCTCCCATCACCCACACTTGCCTCGATTCCCTCAAAAAAGAATTTTCTTCATCCTCCTTCTTTGTTCCAAGCCCTCATTAACGAAGCAGATTCAGTGACAAATATCACTGGGGGTTATTTATTCATGAAATATCAACACCGTGCAATTCTCAAAGCCTCCAAAGCACTCATCTCAGAATAAGCTCCTGAGCTTCCTAGTGGCTCTTCACTCCAGCTCATCCTAGAAAGGGATTAGCTGGTGTTATCCCACTCAGTTGCCCCTTTTTATTGCCTGCTAACGGTTAAGGACTTCGATGTCTTACAAAGTTAACCAGCGCTGAGAAAAACAAAGAAACTGGACTAATCCAGTACTGCTTTACCATCTGCTCCCTGAGCTGTGTTTGCAGTGGGATCGGGGGGAGATTTGGGGTTCGTGTGTTTCTAAAGACAGGGCCCACCAGCTGCAAAAGGCACGATGCTGTGCCAGCTGCAGCTTCATCCTGAAGGAGGGACAGCTACAGACCAGGGACCCAAATCCAGCCAGGTACAGCCCAGCCAGGACATCTCGTGCCCAGCACCTCGCATTGCTTCCTACTTCCACTGGCAAGAGCCCACGTAATGGGGAACTTCAGTTATGATGCACCTGCAAAGCAGTACACAGCAATTTACAGCCAGATTTTGCATTTTCCAGCCTACCAGCTGCTTGCCTGAGCAATTTTCACCAGCTTTGGCCATAAAACGTCTGCTATGCTGCAAGGCTTGAGAAAGGGCTGGTTTCCTCGCTGCTGAGAGCCCACCAGAGAGGTGTCCCCATTTGCAGACTCTTCTCCCTTTTCCTGTTATGACCAACCAGGGATTAAACCTGTCTGTCCTCTGCCTTTCACCCTTCTTCCCTGGCCCATCAGGTCATCTCACCCAGAGCTGGCTTTACCCAGAGGGACACCCACCCCTGCCCCGTGGGTGCTCATGCTGGAGTGTTCCCCCTCTAGATCCACCACAGCCCTACCCAGCCTTGGAATATGCCAAGGGCACAGCTCAAGCAGAGCACCCTTCCCCCGGGGGCAGTTTCCAGAAGGATTTTGATGTCTGCCCTCAGGCAAAACACCTGTAAGAAGTCCCCAAATGCAGCCCCAGACCTGCACAGCTAAGTCTCCATCCAGATAAGTTATTTCCTCCCCACCAAATGCTCTGTCTGAGCATCACGTCTGCTCTTATCTGTTCCACTCCTGTCTTCCTCCACTCCTTTTCTCTTCTCCCTCAGATCTTTTTCCATCACTAAACCCCTGCTTTCCACTGCTAATCCAGCCAGTGCTGAAACCATTAGTGAGGTTGCTGAACTCCTCCTCGCGTTTCAGAGTAAATCGCTCAAAGATATTAATGAGATCGGTGGAAGTGGGACCTGCACAAGCCTTTTTGCTGCGCCAACGGTTCTTCTGTTTTGGCTGCAGCCACATGGGTTGGAAACTTCTTTACCAGCCACGAATTGCAAATGCTGGGTGGAAAACGGTCAGCTGGGAAGGGCAGGTGGTCTCAGCTGCAAGGTTGAAACATCAGATTGGAGGGGGAATTATAGACTGTAGCAGAAGCAAAGTTAACCCCAGCCTTTCGTCCCTGGCTTCCTGCACTGCAGCGCTTGGGCTCGTTAAGGCTGGGAAGAGCTCGGCGTGTTCACACAATGCCCAGCAAAATTCATCATACAAAGGATCTGCCTTGCCTGATTGACATATGAACCCCAGCTGAGCGTGTACTGCAAAACTCATCATCACATTTTTTATAAAAGTGTTGCACATAACAGACTGCATCTGCCAAGCCCAGCATCCAGAAGTGAATTGTCAGGATTTGACCCACACAAGGAAACAAGGGACTAGGATTAAAGGTGCTCACCGCTGCTGGATGTCCAGCTGGAGCTGCTTTCCAAGTTATTTTTAGTAATTCTGGTGCTTTGCGCACCCACAGTACAATTCCAGCTGGGTCTGACTGCACTACAGGCTCGAGTGTTCTGTACAAAGCAGTTAAACACCCAAATGATGATGAATGTACAATACACGGTCACCTGAGAAAAGTGGTCTCAAATTTAAAAGCACCAGAATATTTTTTTCAATCCTTTCCTTTTTTATTCTGCCTGCAACAAGGGACCATTCTCTCCACAGCCCTCTCCTGCACCCACTACACCATTTACCACATCTGCAGTGAATACAGCACCCATCTCCCGCAGCACCAAGCCATGACCTATTTCCTGAGCAAGTCCATCTGCACATTGACCAAGCTGGGATGCTCTGGAAAAGCCCTGGTGTTGGAAAACCCGATAGGGTGGTGGCAGCTTCTAACTTGGGGACT
Source organism: Apaloderma vittatum (assembly GCF_000703405.1). Taxonomy (NCBI): domain Eukaryota; kingdom Metazoa; phylum Chordata; class Aves; order Trogoniformes; family Trogonidae; genus Apaloderma; species Apaloderma vittatum. The sequence continues at coordinate 14,299 of NW_009723543.1, read as the reverse complement.
TCACAGCCTGAAACTTTGACACTTCTTCAACCCGGTTTCTTCAGCGTGGTGCCTGAAGATGTGCGTGCGCAGCACAGCAGATTTATTATTTTATGCACAAAAACTGAGTTTCTGCCCAATGCATTCATGGACACTTTTCAGGTACTCTCATAGTGCTGGAAGGTGTGAAGAAAAAACCATCATCCAGGTCCTAAACTGGGAGAAATCACCCTTACTGGAGTCACGCTGGAAAAGGTACTTCAGTAGAGCTATGCTGACATACCACTGCTGATGAGCTGCTTACTGTAAATTTTCTGGGTAGTCTCACTTCTTGGTAATACTACAATAAACACTTGCAAAAACACTCTCCCAAAAACCTCGAGGTAGAAAGTGTGAAAAATTCCCTGCCGTGCTTCAATAATTTGCTAGAGATTCAATAAAACCATCGCTCTGCCAGAGCATTTTGAAGCTCACCTTAGCAGCCAGAAGGGCCAAAAATTTAATTACAGCCAAGCAGAACAAAACCAAACACACTGCAACAAAAGCGAGCTCAGAAAACCCATCGCACGCTGCGCGCATCCCTGGGGGGGGTGCCAGGGCTCATCAGGATTCCTCCCTCACTGCGGCCCCCTCAGAGGTGGCGTGGCTCTGCCATATGAAGGACCAGGATGATCAGAAATGAGACAGTTTTAATTCTGGGTGGGTTTTCTCCCTGTTTCAGGGCAGCATCGTGATTGCCGCTTCAACCTCACGCAAGTCAGCGGCAAACACAGGTGTTGCTGGCTCAGTCTCCCAGGCAACCTCGGCGCCGGGAGGTTTAAGGAAAAGCACATGAGCTCTAATAAGGATGATAAAACACGGTCAGTAAGTGCACTGGAAATTACACATGTCAACGCCTGCTTCACCGTGGCTTGTAACTAATCCCAGATTCGGGAGGTTGCATTTCCCGCGTGGCGGCTGGACTGTCAGGGTGTGTCAGGCACCTTGGCTGCAACACGCGGGATGGGATGGGATGGGATGGGATGGGATTGTACAGGGCCTTGGAGTGCAGCAAATGTCCTCGGTGGGACAGAAAACCCACACTAAGCACCTGGAGACACCAGCTGGGAAGAGAAACAGCACCACCGAGCATCATGTTCCACCCCAACCATCCCAGCACGTCAGAATAAAATGGATGGGCGCTGCCCTAGATCCCCAGCACCCTATTCTACATCTATTTAAGACACAGCTTTTCCAGTTGTTTTTGAAGTCGCAGGCTTTATACACCTGGTTTTTATCTTTTTGGAGCCCTGACAGCTAGGTCCTGGCAGGTCACAGGGGCTGAGTCCCACCACGCTGCACCGGGCAAATGTCCCTTATCCTGTGCATTTCCCACTTGCCTTCATTAACTTCATCAGGAGCTAATTAATCAAGGTGAGGATGTGACTGATCCCAATTTGAAGGTGCCCAGCACTGACAAAAGTACATCCCCTTCCATGCAATCCAGCTCCCTCCTGCTATTACAACTGTTCTAACAGTCCAGCTCGTTTTCAGCTCCAGAAGAATCCAGTTCCCTCTGTTGACTATGTCACAGCCAGAGCCAGACGTACCTAAATCAGTTTTATTAACTTTAGTTATTGGGTTATGAAGCATGTAAAGTTATCCAAGACAAGCCCAACCCGAATTACACTGCTCCTGCAAACTTCAGCTGCAAAGAGAAACTTCATAATGTAAAACCTAAAAGTTCAAAAAATGGCAGCAAGCCAGAAGCACAGGACAAGCACAGTTACAACATCCTAAGAAATTAAATAATAAAAAAAAATACAGCATTTAGAGCACCAGAAACAGAAAGCTCCAGGCTCATGAGGAGCCACTTGGCTCCTCACACCACTGCAATTACCAATAAACACCTTTCGGTGAGGGGTGCTAGGCAGCTCCTAATATGAGTGATTTGAACAGTTAATAGAATGGAATCTGCTTGTTCAACACAGAATCAGCAGTAGTAGTATGTATTAATTGATAGCAATTGCACACTAATTAACTCACAAAGTTATATGTTTATCTAGCAAAATGGATGACACTATTGGCACGAGGGTTATCAGTAAAGGCAGCAACGCATAATTAAAAAATACATAAATGAGGATTATAAAATGATTTCTCTATGCTAGTTAATATTTTTACTAGCTCACTTTGCCCAGCAATTCCTTCCATCTCGTCTTCTCAAAACACCATTTTCAAAATAGCAAATTTGTAAATACATTTCTGGCTTCAGTTTAGAAATAAAACATCACCTGGAGGGGATATTTTATGCCCAGGGAAAAAAAATCAGTGCAGAAGGGGACGCAAAAGACCACAGGGAGGGCTTGTGGCTTGCCATGGCCGAGCTGCCCCGAGCCGAGCAGACCTCGCTGGTGCTGCTGGCAAGACCTTCTGCAGGCTGCTGTGAAAGGAGGCTTCCAAAAATCCTTCTAAACACCCCTGCCAACTATCCACTGGCCCCAGCACTGCACAGGAGCTGGCCAGGAATCCTGTGGGCTTATCCAGAGGGACAGAGCCAAAGACACCGTGCCATAGGAGGAGAAGAGAGAACTGGTGGTCGCAGAAGAAAGTTGGCTTGATGTTGATTAAACCCCCAGTTCTAAACCCCGGGTCCTCCACGGGGATCGGCAGGGAAGCAGCACGGGCTCTGCTGTCAGCCCTGCCTTGCTCTGCAACCCAGCCCTCCCCGCAGCCCTGCCACCCAAATCCAGAGCAGCACCCCACAAATTGTCAGGGAGCAAAACTCTCCAAGGGAAATGCCACATCTAGGCTATCCCCACCCAGATGATGGGATCTCTGCTGGCAAAATGATCTCACAGAGCATCTTCTCTGCAATGCAGACCCAGACCAAGTGTCCAAGGAAAACCCACGCGAGCAGGGCTGCAGATACGATGGGCGCTACAAAGCCACTGAGACACCGAGGTCCATCAGGCATCCTTCGAACAAGAGCCATGGACGCACAAGAGCCACAGCCACACAACGCGGGTACACACAGGTCTGTGCACACAGAAAAAGCTTAATAAGGGAAATTATAAAGATTGCAATGTCACATACTCAAAAACTTTGGAATACGTGAGAAACTAAGGCTGCCAAGGCAACCTTAATGCAGTCTCTGGTAATTATGCACTTTGATGAAGGTGTCAACTGCAAGACCACATACAGGAGGGTTATCTGAAGAACCTACCACCAGATGCTGAAGGCGATGGTGCTGAGTTGTAGCCAGGTGCCTCCGAGTGCCTGAAACAGTCTGGAGCTCAGCATTCAGGAATCCCCAAAAGCACGCCCGGGTACCTGTGTACATCCACAGGCTTCTCAGCACTCTCCAAACAACTTTCTCTGCAGCTTCTCAGCATCTTGTTTTCTGTTTGCTGGAGTACACGTAGCTCCTACTTTATTGTACTCTATTCTGACGCTTTTCTGCATGCACAATTACTCAGCTCCCCATGGATTGCTGATCCTTTGCTTAACACTAAAAAGCAGCAGTAGTTCACAACCAATAAAGTGATTAAGTTCCCAATCTCCCTGTTATCATCCCCATTTTACAGACAGGGAGTTAAGGCCCAGGCACGGTAATGTAAAAAACATCCACTACATTACATGCACCAAATTTGACACATTTAGACTTGATTTTTCAGAGTGCTTAGTATTAAATGACACTTCCCCTGCTCAAAGCACAGCTCTCATCGACTTTGGTTGAAGTTTTTACAGCTCCACATTAATGCAGATCATTCCCAGAGCAGGTTCATTGGCTGTGCTGAGCGAGGCAAAGGTGAAAAACTGGGATATGATCAGGCCATTAAAGACAGTTTCATAATGCATAAGCACAGAGGAGCTGCCTGAAGGCTGCACAGCAAACCAATCCTGGCACCTCCTGGCTTTGGGGTTTTGCAAACTTGGTAACATTTGCTAAAGAGGAGCTTAATCGGGGTTTTATTCTGAGCAGGGAGGAAGGGGAAGGCATTCAGCCTGGAAAAAGAGGACATTTCTCAGCAGCAGTTGCAGGATGCTCAGCCTTGGGTGGGCAAAGCTCTTCCCAGGGCCAAATCACCTGGGCTGGCTCCTACCTGCCCGTTCACTGTCCTCTTCCCCTCTTCCCCCAGTTCCTCTTCCTCGCTAGATCCAAACTCGGTATTTTTGGCACGCTGCTACTGCCCTCATGCCCTCAGCCAGCATTTCAGAGCGGGGATGCTCGGCTGCGCTCGGGCATGGAGCATTGCTGCCGACTCTCGCTGCTAAAATCAAACAAGACTTCACACCGTGTGCAGCTATTTGAGTTTTTCAAAAGTGCTTTTAAGCTGGCCAAATTAAGGCTGTCTGCCTCAATCCGCTGCAACAGTTTTGCCTGGGGGAGAAAAAGAAATCTTAGAAAAACAAGCAATCGAGCAAAAGCCTAGACAGAAAGCCTGGGATCTCTCATCCTAAATTATTAAAGGCTGAAAACATCCTGACATGGGTCAGGCCACTGCAGTACAAGGCAGTGATTGCAGCCCTGACTGGGCTGGGTTCAAATAAAACATAGATTCACATAGACTCTACGTGGCATGGTGAAAAATGTCATTAATCTCACCGCTGTGATGAGCTTTGGGCATCTCCTCACTACCTCTGTACCTGCGCAGACCCAATCAGACAATAGAGACGAGCTGAACATCCAGCCACCTTCCCCTTGTCTTTGCCTTTCAAAATAATCAGCCATCAGCAAACCAAGATTTCAGGTCACTGCTTGTTTATCACCCCAAAGGGATGAGCCTGGGATGAGCTGAAAGACTTTCCCATTTAAGCCAGACATACGTATTCTAGCCCAAAAGAGAGCTTGGCTGTGGCAGTTCCTGTCTCTCCATCCTGCCTTCCCCGCCTAGAAAGCGGGAATTCGCTTGCTGGTGGGAACTCAGAGGGGCCTGAAAGACCAAGGGGAGCTGGAAGGACCCCAGCCCACGTGCCAGCTCCAGCCCCTGCTCCTGTGCTCCAACCCCAGGGGTTGCACAGCCCAGCTGGTGCCGCAGCTCATTCCCCAGCCCCACGGAGGCAGAGATGTCCTAGAGTGCTCCGTGGGTGCCAGAGAGAGACCAGATATGGGGTACAGCACGGAGGGGATGCATCTGACTTAGGCCATCATGAGCATTTTGCAATGGCCAGCTTGAAAACCCCAGCTCAGGGCTCAGACTTCAGCATCTGCTTAGGCACAAATTAGTCACTGGGGTTTTCCTTCCCTTTTATAGTCTCCGAGGGTATTTTGGGCAAGTTTTCTCTTCTAATGGGCTCTTCTGGATCTGACTTCGTAGCAGCTCCTGAGGGTAACCAGGAAAAGCTCGGCTTTGCAGGGAAACCAGGAGAGGGAGCGGGTTACCCTGTAGCCCATCGTTTGCCTGCGCACAAACCAGCCACGTCCCAGACTTGACCACTCTGATTACACAGCGACTGTGGAGTTTTTTCAAGATACATATAAAGTGCTCAGATGCGGTGGCGATAAGCACTTCAGAAATGCCAATAGAGTTAGATTAGATAAATAGGAAACGTCCAGGCCTGCCGGATCAGATATCCGTGCCCTGATTTTTCACAGACGCTCTTTTCGATCTGCTGGGAGCAGACGCCGTCGAGACCTTGGGAGATTGGGTGCTGGGGTTGTCCGCAAAGGCAGGGACAAGTGTCAGGACTGGAGATCCCTGCCCCAAGGGGACACCTGCTGCAGGCAGGACAGTCCATGGAGGAGCAAGCCCACGCACCTGGGGCAGTTACTAGAGATGCATTTATGCGTATGTCTACATCTGCACATAGCTTTGCTGCTATATATAGTGCCTCCTACCAGCAGTGCTCACTGGCTTTTAAAAAGCCAGGTGAACGTCCACAGTCAGAGGAACTGAGGCACAACTAGATTATTTACAGCTCATTTCCAGAAGCACTCTTTGAAGTTGGAAATCAATTAATTTTATACCTGGGGAGAGACTCACACGGGGATTTTTCCGTCCAGATTTTTCAAAAGGATTCGGCCCTCATCTAGGCACCCAGTGCAGGCTGTGTTTTCCAAGGTGCCCAGCACCCATTAGCATCTCCTTGGAGAAGAGCTGGGTTTGTCACAAGGGCAGCACTCTGCTTGGTAAGCCACCAGTCACCACGTCCTTCCGAAGACACCACCTCCACGGGTCAGGTCTCCAGAGCCCCCTGATGGGCTGCTGTCCTTGGTAGGGTCCCATCTCACTCCTGCCTGGAGATGGGGGCAAGTAACTTCCTATGATGGAGAAAAACAGGGTTTTCTTCTGTTTTAAATCCCTGAACAAGCTCAGTCCAGGATCACAGAGATGCCACCGCTGCCACAGGGGAATTGATGGGCATTGGGGGCTGGGGAAAGGCCAGGATCACCCCATACAGCAGCCACATCCCATTACATCACCTTGGCTGTAACCTAAAATTGCACCCACACTGCCACAAGGGCTCATCTCCTATCTCTCCTGCAAAGATATGCCACAGCAGCAGGGAGCGCTGCCTGGACAGATCTCAGAGAAGCCACCTGCTGTCCCCAACTTGCAAACTCTTTGGGGCAGAAGCTGTATTTAGATCTGCACTTGGGGCAGCTCTCTTCAATGCATTTCAGTGAACCTTTCCTTATTTGCAGTCCTACGAATACCCCAGCAGAGAGGCCAGCAAGCTTTTCCCCATCCCCTTTCACATCCCTACTGTAAACCACAGCTCCTGAGAGCCCCTGACCCAGGCAATGGCTGCAAAAGCAGCTTTTTGAGGAAGAAATGGAGCTTCAGATGCATGTGAAAGCCCCAGAGACCAAGGTTTCATAAACAAACAGGACCCACTAGGAGGTTGCAAGCAGTCCTGGCTGCACCAATACCTGCCTGTAATGAGGTGACCCACAGGCTTCCTCCCAGCTCTCCAACTCGTGGGGTAATTGCTGCACATTTTTAGCCTTGCCTGAAGCCGTATCGTATAGTAAAGGCTGCCAAGATGGGTCTAGGGCCAGCGTGTTCAGAAAAGAGAATAATCAGCATTTTAAATTTAAAAAAAAAATAAAAAGGAGAAAAATCTGGCACTGAACTCTCTTACATCCAGTTTTGTTCCTGCTGTTTTTTTTGCCATCAAAGCAAATGGCAGCTGAAGAAAACATCGACTTTCTGCTTGGGTCAATAAACAAGATAAATTGAGTGGGGAATTGAACGTGGAAGAAGGAACATCATCATTTACCTGAGGGAGAGAGAGGGTTAAAGGCAGAGAGGCTGAAGCAAGGCACACGGCTGTATTGCCCGTAAAGGTGTTTCGCTATGGAAGCTCAGTGCTGGAGGCAGGAGCTACGCCAGCTCCATCAAGGCTTAGGACTATGCTGTGGGATTGGGTCTGATGGGCTTAAAATAGAAGACCCCGGTCCCAAATCCTGAAGTAAGTTGATGGGAGATCGCATTCTTGCAACTGAGGATCTCCTGGTGCCAATGGCATTTGCCCAGACTGGGTGTGCAGCCTGCACAGGGCTGTGACTTGACTGCAGCTGGTCCCAGAAGTGGCCAGACCAACCCTTCCTGAGGGCTCAGAGAAGCCAAAGACAGGATTCAGCTCACTCATCCCAAGATAACTTAAGGCTTGGGCTCCCCAAAACACTCTAGGGCAGACTGACTCATTTTGAGGATGAATCCCTGCCCCAAGGTGGTCAAAGACTCCAGCAAGGGCTGACGGATTCCCTGAGCATCACAGACCAGATCTCTGCTGCTTAGAGAAGGCAGCCTCAAGTACTCACTCAGTTATAGATTTAGGAATGATCTAAGCTACTCCTAAGTGCAGTCCAATCCATTCCAGCCTATAAACCTTGGAACTACTCGCAACAGATGCAAGGGAGAGCAGAAGGAGCCTGCAACTGGCCTTCCGGAGGAAAGGGAAGGTCTTGAGATCATCTGTAGCATTACATGGCTAAAAAACTTCCAATACCAAGCATCCCAGAACCCTCACTTTATCTATAAACCTTTGCACTATTGCATTATTAAGCAGAACATAAAGAATATGTGCATTTATTAAAGGCAGAAGAGACTACACCTCCCAGCAGGTTCTCCCCTGAGCTCAGTTATTGTCACCAAGTGTCCCATCTCAAAGGCATTCAGGAGAGCTGTGCTGCAGCTATGGTAGCAAAGGATCCATCGGGAGCCCAGACAGCTGGAGCTGTAAGTAGGTAAGTACGGGATAGGAGCATCCCTGCCCTGGGGACAGCCAGATCTCAGCCATCAGGTTCGTTTCTGTTGCCAGTGTCACGGTGAAGGATATTCAGTTTGAACTGTAGCTCACAGGAATGTGGGACATGGTCGTCACTATTCCTGCCCGATTAGATCTGTCAAAACCTATCAGGGGGACGTTTGCCTGGGAACCTGCTCTCCAGCTGCACATTTAGCAACAGGAGATTGATGACAGGAGAAGAGAGGGGAGGAAAGAAAAAGACAAGAAGTGCATCTGCACACTGCAGGACCATCTCCTTCTCCTGCCCATCACTTCTCACTCACCACCTTTATTTTAGTGTCTATCTTAATTAAGACAACTAAATGGAAAGGCTTCCATGCTAATCCAAGCACTGAGAGGCCAAGGAGGATGTCTAGAATACAAATTGCTTCCTCTGAAAGGCGCTAGAGGCAGACATGCAGAGACGTGTCCTTCCGTGGTCCCACCACAAACCCCACAGACCACCTCTGCCAGGGCACGGAGCCGTGGATGAAAATCTTCTGATGGGTGCCAGAAGCATCCAGCAGAGCCCATGGCAGCTGGTGTCCCTGGGTACAAAGGGGAGCTGTGAGCACCACACAGGCTCTCGGAGGAGGCGGGGTCCAAGGGAGGGCTGATCCCACCCCGACACCCTCTCCTCTCCAGGGTGTCACCTCTCAGCCTGGCCCGTTTCACGCTGCAGCTGCGCAGAGCACGATCCTGATCCAATGTTGCAGAGATGAGGGTTACCCAAAGCCTCTCAGACAAACGTTTTCCCAAAACACAAGCCAAGACACCTCTTTGATTACATGCAAGAGGGCCAAACCACTGATTTTTCAGCCAACAAGCAGCAGCAGAAGCAAGCCTCCATGAATGTGACCCTTGAAAGAAGGAGTCAAGCAGAAGGAGTTTGGAGGCGGAGCTCACCAGAGAGGCAAACCTGGAAGCGAGCAAGAAGAGTCGGTTGTATTTTTACCATCTCACCCAATCAGGCCTCTCCATATGCATTTGCAAAAAGGAGGGAACACAGCAAAGACTGAGCTTAACTTGGTTTTCCAGGTTTTTCTCTCAATGGAGAAGCAAAGCTGAAATACTGCTCAATCACTGGCCCGAGGGCAATGAACTTGCTTCAGCATTTGGCCTAATTCACATCAGAAGACTCAAACTTGACTTCAGCGACATTCACCTCCATCCACCCAAACCCAAACTCAGTTTAAACAAATGAAGATGACCTCCAGACTCCTGAGGGGCTGTTCTGCCAGGGAGGATGAGCAGAGAGCATCACCAAGAATAAAGCCCCGAGCAGGAGCTGGCGTTTTGGGCTCGGGTGGTGAATTACCGCATCTCACGGGTTGTCTCCAGCCTCCTCATCTGTAAAACGAGGACGACAACAGCAGCTACCGACCTCCTACCGTGCCGTGCAATTAATTAACGCTCCTTTGAGTGGTGAAGATGAAAAGCGGCTTCTAACTGCAAAATAGTGGTTTATTATTGTTATGAATGGAGCCTCTGCTTGTTCCATCAGAGTGCACCTTAAAGCAGTGCTACTGTAGCCCCTGCGAATTGTTCCCAGCAGCCGTACTACCGCAGCAGTTTGACCGTAGACTCGTGTGTAAGAGCTTTGAATATACCAGGGAAGAAAAGAGGGAGAACAAAACAGAAATTCCACCACATGTTGTGCTTAGCACCTGGAGACAATGCTCCCACCCTCCTGTGGACCGCAATAAACCAAAGCAGAGACAACAGCATCTCTTCACCTCCTCAGCTAGGGGCAGAATATCATGCCTGAACTGTGCAAAGGCACAGCTAGACCCACTGCTCCAGTTGGGGCAGGTCCAGCTGTGCCCAAACCACACCCCATCCTCCCCAGTAAGCTGATGGGAGGGACTGCAGGAGCACTGCTCACCCTTGCCTCCAATAGACCTCCTTACCCTTCTTTGGTGGAGCAGGTCCAGAGCCCCCAGTGCAGACCCCAACCCCCTGAGCCCTCTCCCACCACAGGTGGTTTGGAGTTGGCAACTAGCACATCCCAAAAGGAAGCTCAGATCTTGGCTCGAGTACTTCAGGCAATTCGCCTTTTTGCACATACACTCCCTGCGTTATTTACCAGAGGGCCAACACTATTTCCTCTGCTCCACCTTGCACCTCCTTACCCTGCACCTCCCTGAGGCAGACACCCCTCCCTCAGTGCCTACGCAGCCCCTGGCACTCTGCTTCCCTGACCCTGCCCTGGCAATGCCACCCCAAACCGGTGGAGCAGCGGGGAGGTCTCCATCCCCATCCCAGCATCGCTGCTCCCCACTCGGAGCCACCTCCACCGTGCCTGGCTGAAGGATTCAGAATCCCGCAGCACACAGTGGCCACATCGCTCCTAACAGGCACCTTTCATGTTTAATTCAGAGACTAGTTTAGTTAATCTATTTTTTAATAATTCATCCCTTCCATCTTAATTTTGGTAGTTGTTGAAAATCCCTAATAAAACATTTAGGGGCTCTTTTACTGAAGCAATGGCATGATTTACTTGACGGAATCCAGTCTTTGATGTCCTGTCTTAATTCCCTCCCTCCTACTGTGCCTCAATCCTGTTTATTGCTGTGCCAGAGGTAAGAGGTTCTTGTCGAATTTTGTAGCACTTAGACGTTTGGTCACTGTTAATAATTCAGCTGCCTCGCATGGCTTGGACAAATCACGTAGCACATCAGCTGCTTCCGATTATCAAGGGTTCCCTCTGCCCCCACGGATCCGGGAATCGGCCGGGAGCTGTGAAGAGGGACCAGGCAGAGCATCCCGACCAACGCGGGTCAGAAGCGTGAAGAAAATATCCCAGGTGCCAACTACGTTGTTGGAAGAATAGACACCCTTTTACAACGCTTGTATTTCATTCTCTACTGCTGGAATGGAGAAACATGCTGGGTTTTTGCATCCATAATTGGGGAAGAACAGATGGCGGAGGCACAGTTGGAAGTAATACGGCCATTAAAATAATCTATACGGCTTGTAATTCTCCAACGTGTGAGGAAGAGGAGGGCCTGCCTCCGCCTGAGCGCCCACCCAGACTGTAATACGGGTGGGAATATTTTTTTTTTGCAGTTGTTACGATACTGAGGTGTTTTGGTTCAGTGAGTTTTACCATTTCCCTTCTCCTGGGATTCTCCTCTTGAAGCGACTTGAGGAGCCAACAGCTGAACCAGAGCTGCTTCCTCTACATATTTATTTGCCTCCCACATGCCTTGCGGGGCATATTTTCCTCCACAAATCACACAGTTAAAGCACCTGCTAGCTTTACATCTATCTTAATGATATAAAAAAGAGCAGCAGAAAGTCCCAAGGACTTCAGGCAGGTAGGGAATGTCTCTGCAATTAACTTAATTTTCAAATGGGGGTGTGATGGAAGAAAGAATTACAAAAAAACCCTCCCATTAATTCATGAACATTGAAACTTCTCAGAGGAACGCACAAGCTTTGCCATCACCTTTACCACTTACAAATCTTGAGAGCAAAAAAAATGTAACATCAGAGCAAGAAAATTGCCCAGAAAATTCCACATATTTAGCCAATATATGGAAATTTATGTCATTGCTCTGTATGACTTAGGTCATGGTTGCAGAGATCTCTGGGCTCTCCCAACACCCCAATGACCATGTTGGTTGGTATCTCTTGATGGGTAAAGGCTTTTCTCTGGAATTTGGTTACTGCTTTGTGTCAGTTTTTCCATTCTGGCAGTAGAAAAGCTCCTACTTCAATAAAAAATGGAGAAAATCTCTGAAATCTAAAAAAAACCCCCACATTGGAAGGAGTAAACCTTTCCCACTCAGACCCAGAGGCCAGCATTTCCATCCTGATTTACAGAGGGCAGAAGGAAAAGAACTCGCAGGAGCCTCTTCTGGCCAGGAGCTCAAGCACCCCTGAGTGCTGTGCTTTCCAAACACCTCCCTGAGCTGGACGCAACGATTTTCTCAGACAGAAACCTCTCCACTGGGCTTAAAATCTTCACTACGATCACACAAGTACCTCCCCAAATCCTCATCCTCTGCCCTGAACCCACGGGAGCCAGCAGAACATTACCGTGACATCTGGCTTTGCTTTATAGAGCTGTAAATATGTATTTTTAATAGGCTGGTGGCAAGAAAGATGTGCTTTTAGGCTCGACAACATCCAAAATTAACTGCAACGCATTTCAAAAGAGGCAAAGGGGTAGAGGACGACGGAACACGAGCCTGAAACCTGCACAATATAAAAGCCTTGAGAGAAACTGCCAAAAAAACCCCTGTATAGCTGCCTTCTGGATCTTGGAAAGAGATTAAAAATCTAAGCAGCATCAGGCTGAAGCAGACGTCACAGAAGCCACCCTGGGCCACGCTCATGCTCAGATAAGACTCTTTCTTATTATCATTTTCCTGGAGACAGCCCAGCCTTTGCCGACGCACAGCTCTGCCCTGCTCCTCGCGTCACCTGGCACGATGGGTTCATCTAAACCGGGGCGAGACACCACGAGATGCCGGGACCTGGGATGACTGGAGCCTCCCCCTGAAAACAGTCCCTGGGGACCTCGGAGGGATCCTGCCATGAGCATCAGCATCTCAGCCTTCCTCAGCACCTCATCCTCCCTCGTGTGCCAGAGCATTAAGCCTGACGAGCCTTCGTTAGCCCCTGCGCTGCTCCCCGACACCTAATTTGACTAACCCTTTAGTGACTAATTTAATTACCCTGGCCCACAAACTGACAGACAGCTGTTAAAAATGGTTATTGCATTATTAATACGCTCCAGTAATTTCCCATTAAAACTATACTGTTAATAATTTTTTCCCTGTATTTCTTCCCTCTTAATTAGTCTATTTAAAACTTTGAAGGAATATTCTCTTTATGGTAAATGGGAGCGTTGAGCAAATTACATTTTTGATTGAATACTTCTGTGATAGGCCAGCAAATAAGACCGTTGAGTTGTTAATTATTGTCAGAGTTTCACACGATGCCTGCTAATGAGGCAGTCAATCTTCTCTGCCATTCCTAGAATATTAATGGAGGCCGTTGGTATTGATTTTGTCACCAGGGGAAGCCAAGAATCCCTCCTTCTCGAGCAGCTCCAGTAGGGGCAGAAGGGGCTCTGTGCTGAGAGGAGACCCAGAGGGGACCAGAGACCTTTGGCAAGGGCTGAGCCAAAGAGCGCTTGAAGCTGGTTGGAGCTCAGCATGGTCTTGGGTTGGCACAACGGCAGCTTGCCCAGCTCAGGGACCCGCTGGAAGTCACCCCCAGCCACATCCAGGCAGGATGGGTGGCCAGAGGGGTCAGCTCCTGCTGGTCGCCATCCCTTCTCTCCCTCTGCCCATCTGTTGTCTCTGAAGTGCGTCAGATTCACCCCTTATCTTTCTGTGATAAAGGAATTGGCATTATTTTTTTAAAGGAAAGGGAAATACCTGATCCGTTTGGTTTTCAACAAATGACTTGACAGAGTGATGGAGGGAAATTATTTGCAGAGTGACTGTGGGTAAAGATTGAAAGGAAACTCTGAGGTGACTTCGAGACGGTACAAAAAACACCCTTTGAGTTGCGCTGAAAGATGTGACGGGGAGCTTTCACACCTTTCCCAAGTCCCTTAGGGACTGATCCTCTTCAATATTTGCTCCAGTGCTCTCGTCAGAGGATCGAGGAGTTTGTCAGCAAAGTCTGCCAGTGTCAAACACTTGGTGGCTCTTCCCACCCAGGCTCCCATGGTCCAGCTCAGAGAGCAAGAGCATGTCTTGTGATGCCATGCCCCAACACCAAGGCCATCTCTCTGCAAACAGTGTCTTGGCCAAGAAGAGGTAATTCTACTACAAAAAGTCCTGATTTTGTAACAGGGGAACTGAGACAGGGAGAAGCAGCAGTCCAGGAGGTGTGTGGCTCTGTGACTGGTGTCCTGGCTGTCCTGTTAATGCCATCTCCTCACGGCAAGCTGAACTGAGAGAGGGAAGATTTAGATTAGATATTAGGAAGATTGGAACAGGCTGCCCAAAGAATGTGTGGACACTCCATCCCTGGAAGTGTTCAAGGCTAGGTTGGATGGGGCTTGGCCATAGGTCAGGGTCATGTCTGGTATGGATGGTTATAAGCAAAATATTCATAGAATCCTAGAACGGCCTAGGCTGGA
>NW_009723542.1:0-16978 GCF_000703405.1 Apaloderma vittatum | reverse complement strand
TACTGCCTGCGCTGGTCCATAAGCATTTCAGATACCCTGAAAGATATAAATATGCTGAAAGATAGAAGCTATTACTTCCTGAAAGCCAGCCACAGATACCTTTCTTCTCAAATTCTGCAGCCCTGTGTACTATATAGCTGACAAACTCTCCTTTGTACATAGAACAGAAAAGGGATGGGGAAGAAATACAGATTGGGCCTTCAAAACAGTCTTCAAAGTGGCACATGGTCTAATCCTCAATAAATGGTTTTGTTCTAGACCAATTCCAGCATGAAGTAAACTATTAGTTTTAAATTATTCTCACCTTAAAAATGCTACATTCAAGACACTGTATTTCCACTACTAATCTGGTGGTAATCTGTAAAACAATAAAAATGAAGTGACCATGTAGTCCAAATACACATTTGATAGATCATGGATAGGATTTTGCCTGGAAAAGCAAACTGCTTGCTTGCATGAATGCCATTCATTCTGCCATCTTTCAGCTCTGCACTTTTAAAAATGTCTGGGTAAAAAGTGGACAGAATTGCAATTGGAAATTATTGTGCTTTCTTTCTTAAAAAAAAAAAAAAATCAAACTAAAACCAGAAAGCTACTGACTGAAACTTTAGTAATGATTTACTTGTCTGCAATCTCTACCATGTAGCTGTTTCTGAGATAAGAAATATCTCATTGGGGCTCTTAACTATTTTAGTTCTGCAGACCTGGAAAAAGTGAAGTCCTTCCTAACAGACCTTAACACAAATCTAACATTCATTTTAACTATCAAATATCCCAAACTTTTGCTTCAAGGTTTAGGAAGAATTATCGTATGAAAATATTTTTAGCATCACTGGCAAAAGCAAGTTTGGTTTTGTGAAGTATTATGTCATACTTCCAATCTATGTGTTCTTCCACAAAACTATTCAAAAAGAAATTTAAATAATATGTCAATGAAATAGAAAAGTGTTTCTAGAGTGTTTCAAAGTGACAAAAATGTCATTATAAAGTTGAAAACTAAAGCATACTGAAGTTGCATAATAGATTTTGCATGACTGTAGCGTGCTACCATGTTTAAAGCCATGTACAGGCAAATGAGCTGTATACATAAAAACATTGAGTTAATTATCAAAAGCCTAAGAAGAGACACTTAATGCACTTTTCAAAAATCTATAGTCTTCAATTGTTTTTTCTGCCTCATTCCTTGAGACTGTTTTTTCATCTCTTCTCTTGTAAGCATTCACTACTAAGGTAGTAATTTTCATGACTGAATGATCTTATTTTACTTTGTCAGTCTTTCCAAAACAAATTATTTGAATTTTGGTTGTCATTCCACCTTCAAGTGGATCAAATAGTCACATTGTATTGGTCTCAAAGTACTGCTAAGTATGTTTGAAGAGCGAATCCCGTGTCTTTGGCCTTTGACCTCAGCATCACCTATGTAGAAAGTATCTAAAATATTTCCCGGGGAAAACACACGCCTCTCTGTATTTCTTTAATGGCTCTCTAACTCTTATCATTAAATAATGCATCAATTTGAAATAAAATGGCCAAATGTGAGGTGGCTGCTTCAACATTACATGCTAAAATGACAATTAAAATAAACATTGGCATATTTTCTATATCAGCTTTTGTTTCCTCAAAATAAAGCTTTGCTAATTTGTGATTCTGAAGTTCAAGTAATACAGGGCTGACCAAAACAGGAAAATTCTTCTGAATTTCAACCCAGGTTATTCCTTGTCAGATTTAAACTGAAATTTAAAAAAAAAGGAAAAATAGAAATAAGGAGATACGCATTTGTATTGAACTCTGTCCTCACTCATATCAATCCAACCGGACTTCAAACCTACTCACCAACATAACTACACATTCAGACAATGCCTAACAAGCCAAAGAAAATACAGTGAACAGGTTAGGAAAAAGACTCTGGAACACCTTTTTGCAATTCATCACTTAACCTTCTGAATAGGAACTCTCAATCACTTCAACTCAAATATTTTCCTTTGCTTATTGCACCATATTTCTTTTCTTTTGGTATTCCCCTGGCGCATGTTTTCTCCATATGTTTTATTTGGCTAAATGGCAGCTTTAAAACCAGCAAACATAAATAGCTCTGTGTAAACACCTTGAACAAAAATTCACAGGCATGACACCAGCTACACATGCAGAAAACAATCTTATACCACCACTGTTTCATTCGTGGTTACGACTTAAAAAGGCTGCAGGGGAACAGAAATATTCACACTTTTATTCGGTTTTGGTGCAAGGAATATAATGACTTCCTTTGGGCAATGGAAGGCAATCCAAACCTGAAAAACTATGTATGTTTGACAATAATTTGCTTCAATCTAACAAAATATCCCTCAGTTAACACTCATTTATAATTCTTTCTAGAATTAGAGTTCACATTGTCTAGAGGACATGAAATTAGTCAAAACGCAAACTAGGACTTGATACTAGCATATCAGGCTTTCAAAAGAGTCATAGTCACAACTTCTCTGTATCAAAGTAGGCTTCCTTGCTTGAACATAAATTATCCAAAACATTATTCCCTATAGTAGATTTGATTGGCAATAACTAAATATACAAGAAGGAGTTTTAAAATGTGGCATGTTTAATTCTGAGGATTCCTTAGGTTTCTTATTTTATTTGTTCATTGGTTTTGATTTTTTTAAATTAGCAATTACCCATACTCATAGCAAAACCAAGTATTTTTAGAACTTATTACTACCTTCCAAAATGTCCTGAAGTTACCTTATGAAGAATATTTACTCATGGACACAAAAGACAGCATGATAAAAGGCAATTAAAATGTATTATGTCCACATAAGAGTAAAACCTGAACATTCTTGCTTCTCTCTTAACTGTTTACATTCCTCTTAGGACAGCTCAAAACATCAAACCACTTTCTGCTCCAGGGTAGACTTTGAGGAAAGGAGAAATTACCAGCATCTTTTCCTTGCAGGAAACAATTTGTTTTAGTTAGAAGGAAATGTAAAACCAGACAGACTGAAAATAACATTCTGAGCAAAGAGTGCCCTATCTAATTCAATTTTTCTTTCAAGAACAACCACGACACCAGACACTCTTAAGCCTTCCCACAGAGAGACTAAGATTAAATAGTTAAGACACCAGAGACACAAGTGAGGGATAGCAGAGTTGCCCATTTTATAGGCAGAGCAATGGAGCTACACAGAGAAGAGGAACTGCCCAGTAACACAAGAAATACATAGTAAAGTCAGTCTAAAAACAAGTCTAAAATTCAAACACTGAGTCATGATGGCACAACCAAACTCTTCCTTGAAGACTTTGGAACCAATAAAAATATCAGGGTGGGCTGTAGAAGTAGCACACTGACAGACAATGTACTGCAGGAGGAAAAAAAACTTCCACGAAACCGAAAGAATACAGAACACTCAAACCAGACAGCAATCTTATTTTTACTTGTTTATTTAACAGGCAGACTGTTTCTAGTTTCATGATTCTTTATGAGATATTTTTCAATATAGGAGTGCTATTCACAGTATTATTTCCAGGTAGCCTTCTGGCAAGAAAATATCTTGATAAATGAAAATTAGTTTAAGCTTCAACAGAGCATAATGAAGAAAACCAAGTGACCTAATATAACTTCCTACACTTAATAAGGTAATAACAAATGGAAATCAATGTATAGAGTAATATATAATATGAATTTTAAAAGGACACCATTTAAATTGTAATTCTATTTTAAGTACCTATCACTTAGTACTATAACCTACTTATGAACATAAGAACGCAATATCAGTATGAATCTGGTAAACTGGCTGACTGGCTATTTCAGTTAATTATATATCAGCTCTTCTGCAGTATAATATAATTACCCTGGGTAACTGAATTTCTGCAGTACTCATGAGGTTCTATTTTCTCCTCCCCATCCCTTAAAAAACACAACAGAAAATCAGGAAAAGCTGAGAAACCTCAAAGGAGTGTTAAAAAACAAGAACCGCAACACCACTGAGAAGACGTAAAATAAATCCATGACAGACTTTATTCAGATAACATAAATAGGGAGCCTGATCACTTGCTCATAAATGCCACTGACAGAGCTTCAATATACACGCAAAAACTACCCATCTAGAAATAAGCCCAGACATGCATTCCCTTTCACCATGCCCTAGCTGACACCTTACAGCAACAGATCAGAATAACTTCTCAATTTTTAGTCTGACCTCTGTCACACCAAAAGATTCCCACACCACTTCGCAATAGTAAGTACCAATTACTGTGACTTCAGAACAAAGTAGCTACCTTAAGAGGACACTGAGCAGTAGGTGCTGGTAAATGTTTCCTTGCAATTGTCAATAATTTAAAACATCTAATCCATTTAAACTCGATTCACTGTATCTGTGCATGATCACCAAGCACTTGATTACCTCAAACCTGTAACTACTTTCAAAGATATAGTAAAGCCCCCACAAATACATAGAGTAGCTATAGGAAACATACATAAAAGTGTAAGACATGACAAAAATAATCCAATGTCACTGGAATTATGTCACTTTCAGAAAGGAGAATTATAATGAAGTTGATGAAGCTTCAGCACCTTTTTAATTTTAGCCCCATCTTTGTAAGATGTTTCACAGCAGTAGTCCCACAAAACTAGCTGTCTGTGACCTTGAACACCCTGCACTTCAGACTGATGACATCCTGGGACTTACAGATTTGAACATACAGTTGTAGAGGAAGTGTTCTCCTTCACAAGATAATGTTAAAGCCTGTAGGCAAACGATGTACAGCACTTCTACACTCATTTTGGCTGGAATTGAGTCAAATTCCCTTGTAGTAGGTTGTATGGGGCTATCATAAACAGATTTTTGTTACCAAGCCTCAATTTTAATGCTGGAAATCAATGTATAATATAAAGCTGTATGTTCTGGTTTGGAAAAGACTAATAACCTTGACCTTCTCAAGCAACAATCTCTGGCTACCAAGTAAACCAAGAACAGAACACTGAATAAATTCTAGTAGCCTCTAATGCAGATTAACAAAATGAGGTCTCATCAGATGAGTCTTTCTAAAAGCATCAGATTACACAAGGCAACCTGTTTCATTTTAATAATGGTCTCAGACAAAACTTTTAAAGCCGGGGTCCCTCTCCATGATGCAGGTTTTTTTTCTTCCATGTCTTTCCTCCCATGTTCTCATGCAGTGGAGACCTGAAGGCGAGGGAACTGTCCACATCCGCTTACAACAAGGCTAGAGTGACTTCTCCCTGTATTCTGCAGTTCCTTTTCCTAAAGAAAGTACAGAAGCTGTTTCTGTTTCTATATATATGACAAAACCCAAAATACTTGGTGTGCACTACAAGCTTCTCAGTCTGCCCTGCTCGTTCCTGTATCTATTTTCTAGGCATCTACCCACAATCAAATCTTGCCACTGTGAGTTTAGGCATTGGCTCATAGTAATTCAAGGTAAACCTTGCTTTATTGCCTTAATCTTTTCCCCCTCCCTTAAACTTCACATCCCTTTAGCATTATTTCTTCTGCTAATAACGCCTCTCTATAAAGCAACATTTGCTATTTCATTAGCAACCTGCTTACACCTGCAACATGGGTTAAGGAAGGTGTTTTAAATATGATGCTATTCAACATAAAATCTCTTGATATTTCTGTAGAACAGCATCCCAAGCCCAATGTCCTTCTATATTTAACATTCATTTTGTCTGTGAAAACACAAAAAAGCTTGTGAAAGTGGTTAGACTCAAGCTTATTCTGTACTTGCAGAAAATACATATGCTTGCTAAGTTAAAGTGATGGATTTCCTTTGTTATGGTCAACATAAACATATGGAAATGCTTTTTCACTCTGAGGGTGGCAGAGCACTGGAACAGGCTGCCCAGAGAGATTGTGGAGTCTCTGTCTCTTGAGACGTCCAAAACCCACCCAGACATGTGCCTGTGTGACCTACTTTAGGTGATCTGGCAGGGGGGTTGGACTAGATGATCTTTCAAGGTCCCTTCCTACCCCTGACATTCCGTGATTCTGTGTCATTCTGTGCAATGTAAATAAAACAACTGTAGAACTACGCAATTTTTACCTTTGTATCCTTTGCTGACTGCTTTTACAGTACAGAGTTTTCCAGGAAACCCCCAAGTTTTGTCTGCCAATGATCTAAGCATCTAACAGATGTCCAGTTTAAGAAGGGCAGGGAACTGCTTGAAAGAGTCCAGCTCAGAGCCACAAAGATGATGGAGGGAGTGGAACATCTCCCTTATGAGGAAAGGCTGAAGGAGCTGGGTCTCTTTAACTTGGAGAAGAGGAGGCTGAGGGGTGACCTCATTAATGTTTACAAATACGTAAAGGGGGAGCGTCAGGAGGGTGGAGCCAGGCTCTTTTCAGTGATGTCCAATGACAGGACAAGGGGCAATGGGTACAAGCTGGAGCATAGGAGGTTCCACAAAAACATTAGGAAAATGGTTTTCACTGTGAGGGTGACAGAGCACTGGCACAGGCTGCCCAGGGAGGTTATGGAATCTCCTTCTCTGGAGACATTCAAAACCCACCTGGATGCGTTCCTGTGCGATCTACTGTAGGTGATCCTGCTTTGGGAGGGAAGTTTGGACTAGATGATCTTTCGAGGTCCCTTCCAACCCCTAGCATTCTGTGTTTCTGTGACACCTTGGGGTACGGCTCTGATACAGATAGTTAAATTGATAATTTCCATGGAGCAACAGAAAAAAAAACCAAACCTTACACTTGCATATTGACCTGCACCAAATGCTTTCTGCTCCTCTCTTTTCTTATCCCTCAACCAATTCTCCTCCCAAAGAAGTATAGAATTATGAACAAGAATCCATACTTCTGTCTCTGTCACTGCTGTTTCTTGCAAGAACAGCCCAAAATACTGCTATGACCCTTGTAGGTGTTAAGATAACTGTCACAAATCCACATCGAACGCTTCACAGACAGCAATACATTTTATCCTTTGAAAGCATACATAATTGTGTAGGAACTGTTATGTCTGGACTCCAAATCAATCCATCCAACTGATCCAGGACATTAAACCTGCATTAAGACCTCCAATCTGAGGCTAAACAACCTTTTTGCTCTCCTAGCTTCTTCCAAGGTCCCTCAAGCATCTAAAGAAATTTTTTTATACATATATTGTTTTCAACATTCTCAGTCCCTCAGTTTGCAGCTAGGAGTCTAGGGGGCACAGAATAATCTTGATTCTCATTGCCTGTCCTAGAACAGAGGTAGTGACTGAGAGCATTGTCCTTTGGGAATACAGTGTGAAAGCTTCACTAATATCCTACTTCCTCCCCTGGAAACAATTTAATTTAATAAGTGAAGGAGACAGGAGCTGCTTATTACAGATTTCTAAACAAAGCCACTGGTTTTTTCTTTAATGCTTTGAACTAAGACAGGTCATTCATTTCATGTTGTCAGTTCCCAGGAAGCACAAAGAAGGATCTTTTTCACATTTTTAAATGAGACTATGACAAAAGAAAAATAGTGGGGCCAGTTACAGCTTGGCAATCAGGCTACTGTGAAATAATTCAGATTAAGGTTTATGACTGGGAATCTGTTACCAAATTAAATTCATCCAAAGTATTTTGGGTACATCTCTTCTAGTCTTTCACTTGTGAGCAATATGAGGATATGGAGTTACCAATTTTTTCTACCTCGCAACATTTATTTGTTTTCTTTGACTGTGATCATTCTTACCCTTACAGAAGCTCTTGCTTTGTTAACTTACCTCTGGATGTTACGAACATTGACATATGTTGAACATGTGATATGTTCAAGCTGACTTGCTCTATACAAGAGGTTCATTTACCCTCTTAGTCTCAGCAGCAGTTAACTGGATTCATCAGAAAAGACAGATAGACAAACTGTGCTCATACTTTTGTTCCTCATTCCATCTCACCACTCCAAGAGCCAAAATTCAGAAAAAACGGGATTCAAAATTTACTTTTCTGCATCTGAGGGGGTTTGGAAAAGGACTACAGATAAAGCATAGTCTGTTCAGCCTTCCCTAGATCTGCTGAGAAAACTAACACTGCAAGAAAGCAGCATGATTTTTTGAAAGTTACAAAATAAAATAAATTAAAAAATCTAAGATGTCTTAGCCTCAAAATTTCACACGACGTAAGAGGTCTGTAATACTGTTTCTTCCATCACATTGTCAGACTGCAGCTACACTACAAGAGGGCAACAGAAGAAAGGAATCAAAGCCATTAAAGCTTAAATGCCTTACATGAAGGAAAAGGAAGGTCTCTGCTTTGACACTGTCACAGATTTTGTACTGCTGTGTGGGTTATGTGCCTTGGACATCATCACCCGTTTCCAAGGTTTCTCTCCAGGGATGTTTTGCAGCTTCTCACTCAGCAAGACAACCAGTCAGCCTCCACATTTCTGAGCAGGAGTTAGCAAGTGCTGATGTGTATCCAGGCTGACAGGTCAGGGGAAGTCACAGTGGAAAAGGCCAGTATCAACCCTCTGTGTTGCCTCACCTTCAGTGGTACCACAAATTCAGGTCTATTCTCCTCTCCAGCAGGTACCAAGTTTCATGAAATATGGAAAAACTTAATGCCTCTCATGTCTTTTGTCAAATTTGGCTGAAACTGGCTGGCTTTCCTGTGGATATGTAAAAATGAGGGGAAAAAAAAAAAACAACTCTTGGTCCCTAAGGCTTACATGCATCTTTTAGCCATCCATGCTGGTTAAGATTCCCTTATGCACTATTTACAGTATAAACTAAATTTTATTTCATCTGTTCCCAGTGAATTTGATCCCCTGCTTGTCTGTTCCTTGCTTCCAGTAAAAATTCCTTTAACAAAGCATTTGTATTCTGATCATTTTGTGAATTATACTGTTTTTCCTTCACATTCTATAAAATAAATTTTTCCCACAAAAGCCTCTAATATGTACCATGTGCATTGGGATGAAATTCCCAGAGGCTAGTAGCTTGTTCAGCTTTTGAGAGTTTCCTTGGCACCTACACATTTTTTCTTTCATTGAGTCAGCTGTTGCAATAAATTAACTCCTTGGACCTTGAATGTAGGCCGCAACTAGAGAAAAGGCATTTGCGCACCAACCATTGTTGTTACTCAAACATCCGCCAAGTGAAAATCTCAGTCACTGTCATTAATGTCTTGTACTGCTACTTTGTATGAGTAGCTGCAGAAAAAATAGTGATACTAAGACAAATGACATGAAAGAAGTTACAAACCTTATTCAGTGTATTGTGCCAGACCACAGTCATTCCAATCTTTTAAAGAGTTTATTTGTTTGTCCTCTCACGAGTAACATGACTAGCAAGTTGAAAGTTTCTTTCTAACTTAAGCTAAGAGAAGCTTGAAATAGGATGCTATTGCTTAGAAGAGACCAGCAAATGCCTTCTGAGAAACTTCATGAAACTATTTCCTCCCCTGTGAAAATACGCTGCTCTACTGAATTCTATATATTTTGGTTTTCGCAACGCAGTATCTTAAGTCTGCAGTAACCTAGATACTTAAGAATAAAACTGTACCTCAAATATTTATTTTTGTGGCTTTGAATCATGACCAAACTATAAGCAGCTCTGTGTAGACTGAGGACTTTCCATAACAGTTTCTACTGCTTTCTCTATTACCCTTCTATGTAATACACATATCATCTTTTCTCCTTACCTGCAAGTATCTCACTGAGTTCAGAGTCAACATTGTCCTATTTTATAGGATCCCAAATCCAACTTGACCTTTCTCTGAGTCTCTCATATATACAGAACTTTTATCCATGGCTTATTCAAATTTAAGTTCTCTGCACTAAGGATGCTTTCTTATTCTAAAATACTGTAGCTGCTATTACAAGCATCTCTGAAATGAAGAAAGGCAAGTGACTAAACTTGTTTTGCTGAACTATTTTCTGAAGAAGCATAGTTCTTGCTGCCTACTTCATACCAGAGTCAAGCCACCAAAACTAATGCCACAGCTAAGCAGCACAACTCTCCCTTTACATGTTTACATAACACTGCTTACAAAAGACAGCTCCACAATACAGCCTACAACTGGTCCATGTACTGACCAACTCATTATGGGGGAGAAAAGCACAGGAAGATGCTAAAGAATCAACTTAATTCTGAGAGATAAGTCTGTAAAAGTGTTGTTGAACCTGTGATATAAAAGGCACCAGAAAGTACTCTAAAAAAAACAAACACCAAACTGTCATATTAAAGATGGTTTGCAATCACATAAAACTCCACCCTTACTAGCAAAGTCAAACTGAGGAAAACCTAAGAGCTGCAAAGAAACATCAGAGTTCACTAATTTTTCATCCCATCACTATGAATGAACAGGTCATTAGCATCTTTCAGTGTCTGTAGGCAAGCACTGTCCACCTTTGCTATTTTCTTTTACACAAATTATCAATTAATTTAATTAATAATTTAAATTTATTACATTAATTAAATTTAATTAATTACTATTTGATAATTAGTCCACTGACTATTTTGTAAAATCCTGTGTTGTTTATTGCATGATGGGCCCCACAGTCCTTCAACTCATTAAAAAAAAAAAGTCCAAAGTGGCTTGTAGATCACTGGAGAGGGACATTGTTTCACACAGTAAAAGTATACAGGAGGACAAATTTATTTTAAAAATAATGTACAGAGGAGCCATATTTCACCATAAGGATGACATCATCTCATCACCTCAAAGTGTTTCACCATTGGTTTTACTGGCACCAACATAAACAGGATTGGGGCGGGGACGTGCACATACATATGTGTGTGTGTGTGTGTGTGTGTGAAATGCCTTGTTCTAGGTGATCCACAAAATCAGAGGCAGAAGTAAGGACAGATGCAAGGGCTGCTGACTACCACAAAGATGGAGCTTTATCCATAAAAAGCTTCCATTCTGCTGGACTTCACAAAGTTGAACCTGAACCTGGCCTCACATTCAACATTACCAAAAGGCATAAAATAAATCAACAGATCTTTCACATACATCTGTCTATAAGCTGCTTTGAATATAACATGCCTTCTATAGAGCAATTACCTGAGATTTTCTACAACTCTCCTCAGAGCCAGCTTAAACTGGGGATGTATCACATAACCACATATATTTTGTCAGTATTAGCATTATTAAGCATCAGTGACAAACCGCAACACTTTTGGACATAGCACATATACGAGACAATTTACTCAACTAAAAGATAACAAATCTACTATCCCAGTAATATAAGAGTTGTTTTTACATCCAAACAGTTGAGGGGAAGCACTTTAAAAATAATAACAGAATGTTTAGAAATCTCTGGACAGCACACAGTTTTGTCTAATTACTGAAACAACAAATGAAAGGAAAGGAAGCATTAGCTTTAAGAGGCAGACCACTCCAAATTCAACATATGCTTAAATCATAGCACAAGATGTGCAATTATCACCAGCCAATTGGCAGCAATGGAATGAGGTCATCCTGAATAGAGAGATTACAGCTGGGTAAGTTTATACACACATAACACAGGGTTAAATGGTAGAGACCACAGTTTTCTCAAAAATGTTATGGCACTAGAGATTACTAACAGATTTCCTACCTCATTTGCTTAAGCAATGCATTAAGTAGTGACAATTTTGTTTTAAGTAAAACTAATTTGCAAAAATTACACTAGCAAACTATTTTCCTAAAAAGCTATTCTGTTCAAATATTCTCATATGGTAAAGTATGTTTTCCTAAAAGTAAAGAAACTTTTAAATATTTGACATGAGTCTTAAAGGGGAAGCCAAAAGTCTAAGCAATGGCAATAGACACTTCAGTAATGCCCTTTCCTATGAAATACTTTATTAAAACAAAAGAATTCAGATCAGCGCCCAGCAAAAGCTTGCAACAATTGTTTCAACTCACTAAAAATCAAGCTACAGCACTGCCTGCCTGACATTGACTGGAGCTCAAGATTTTCAAATGAGACACAGTATTTTGCATAGTCCTCTTTACTGGGTGAGTTGTATTTGCACAGAATAAAGTCATCCAACTCAATTTTACTCTACATTGGTTCTTACTAACAGAGATGTAGAATGAAAGCTGTAGGGCGAAGCAGTCTGTAATCAGGATATGCTCATGGAAAACTAGTACGACTCAGAGAAAGCTTGAGTAATTCTCAATTAGTCTTACTTATTTTACAATGAGTAGACACACTCTAAGAAGCCTTTTCTTTCTACTCAAAGGAATTGTTCTGTGCAACCTGCAGAAGCATTATTTTCAGTGTTTTATACTTTGAGAGTGTTAATTCATCCATCATCACAGCAACATATCAGACAAGTGAGAAGCTTTACCTTTTGCCATCAAAATCCACATATTGCACCCAAAATGAAAGATAGTAAGTGGGTCAGAGAAACTGCTTTTAATATCCTGTATTACAAGTTGCTGAAAACAGTAAAACCGAGCAGCGGTCCTAAAAGCAAAGCACAGGCACAAACTGAAAAGCATATCCTTTAGGAAAGGACGACACACTTTGTTGTCTAATAGCTAGGATTACTGCTGCATTCATAGCACAGGTCATTATAACATTCTTTCAGAAATCATCCATCTTTTAATTAAGACATCAGCATTACTAGAGGGATCGAACAAGCTACATCAAAGTACAATAAGGTCAAGGTATATGATGTGTTCCTCCCCTCAGTCACAACCTGCAAAAAAAGGTTGGTAAACAGAGGAAGCAGTTTCCTCCTTGCTTTCAATCCTACAGGTCTGCCTACATAGTTCTGATTCTTTAATTTTACTCTTGGAAACTGGCTAGTCTTTATGCATCATGAGTATTATTGCTGTGAATTCACTGATGGTCCACCTGTATAATCACAGTTCTGTTAAAGCATCCTTCCTTCCCTCACTCACTTTGACAAATACTCCAAACTTTCACTATCTCATCTCAAGCTTCAAAAGTAAAATTGATGTTCACATGTTTTTTGCAGTATCTTCTCATTTTTTGCAGTCATACCTGCATGTGCTATTGTCTGCACAGAGAAGGAACGGGTCTGCATCTTTATGGCAGTGGAAGTATAAGTTATCTGTCATATATCTTAAAAGTCCTGGCATATGAATAGCTCAATTCTGTGGCAGTAGCAAGTGGATATAAAGTCTGGTATTATTTCATGATTGTGCTACTGTAACTTTTATATCTAAAAGCAAGGAGATGAGAAAAAAAAAAAAAATCACTGACAGCTTGGGGGTATCTCATCAACACAAAATTTCATTTTGCCTACCCAAAAAGCATTCAGCTATGGCTTTCCAATTTTTCTTTCACCTTCTAAATATCATATACCATACAATGCATCCTTGACTTCTGCAAAGAGCTGCTAATGACAACCATTTTCCATTTCTAAGGAAGACCGCAAAAGGTCATCATTTGCACCTTGCACGCTCTCTCACAGGATGTTTAAAAATAAATGCCAAACACTACTCAGACACATTCTCCATTTCATGACTAATGCTAATGGAGAATATTCCCGTTTTCTAACTCCCTTCCCACACCATTTATAAACTTAATCCCTGTGGTATATTAAAAGTGTAGCTGGTATTCTCTGGGTATGGTCAGATGAATGGACCGGGGTACCAATAACTATTGAGGGATGGCCACTCACTGTATGTATCCAAAATCATAGCCATTTTTCCCTAAAAATAGCACTTGATTCTGTGAACCATTACCCACAGATTCTGCCCACTGGATGCTCTAACACAGTTTCGAGATAAACTCTTTCCAAGGCAGAATTGTGCCACCAAAACAGTAACAAAACGTCAGGCATACAGACTGATACTGATGGTAATCAGCTACTAAACTGAAAGTACACAGAGGTTTTAAGAAGTTAGGTCATACTGACATCAAATCATATTATTTATGACAGCCTGTGGAGGCCCCATATCATCTCTGCGCAAAAACACTCTACAAAAACACAGGAAGATACAGGTCCTGAATTGATTAGCTTATGACACAAACAAAAGCTTCCATGAAATTGTGACACTCTCCAGTGACGTAAAATACTAGTCAATTCAGACATAAGTTTACTCCAAGCTGTCAAGCCCAGAATTTTTTGCTCGTTCACCTTCATGAAGAATTTAGTTCACATGCTTTTCTACAAAAGCCAATGAAAAAACCCTTCCTCATGACTCACAACATGCCCAGTCTTATTCTCCTGCCTCGCCCGCTTCCTTTATGGGGTATATCTCCAATTTCCTTTATGGGGTATACAGTTCAGTCTCTGTAACAATGAAAAACCTCTGTAAGGAGGTAGAACACAGTATATGCCTGGCTGTTCTCTGCCTTCTATAGGTATTTTCAGATGCTTAAAAGCACAGTTATCACATAAAAGGAGAAAAACTTTCACAAACAAACAACAATCATTATTTCTGTAGTAAAAGAAGTGCACAGAATCTCAAAATAAGAGCTACAGTTCTGGGTTTTATTCCACTCATGAAATGTAACTGTATACCTACTACACCTGCTTTTTATTTCTCTGATCTGCATACCATTCCTGTCAAATCCCCATAGCCATTCAGTCCCAAGGTGACTACAAATACATATTCTCTCTTATTCTCTATCAGAAAAACAGTTCTGGAGGATATTTGGTCTTCTTAAAGGAACAACAAGGCTCTTCACCATGTCAAGTTGCTATTTTAAATCCCTTACTGGCCTTTATTGTGGCCTTGCAGTCCTTTGTTACAGCTGTGTAACTGCAGTCTTCCAAAGCTGCTATTTGAAAAAGCCTTTTCATAGCCACTTAGAAAAACTAAGGAGGAAAAAGGGTTAGCATTCTATTTTGAATGGCATGAGAACACACCTCTAACCAGACCCTCACAAGAGATGAACAAATAGTTATGCTTTGACAACTCACATCTAAGTTGCTACCTCTGACTCAAGGAAGAAAACACCACACGGCAAAATCACTGCAGAAGCTTAAACATTTCCATGCATCAGATTTCATATGGCAAGCCATTTGGCCTTTAAGTTTGCTACTTATGAGCCTCTCACATCACCTTCTCCTCCCAATCCAACATGAGCCAACACATTACACTTTATAGTGGTAGTTTTCCTTCCTCATTTCAGATAACCTCCACTTCTCAATGGACCTGGTCTTATTACTTCCTTCTCCCATTTAATAGAGCTTTTTTCCTCCAGTTTCTCAAGGTACAGTGGCAAGACACCATAATCTTCCACATATGCACTGCTTCTGAAAGGGAAGCCAGAGGTTCATTTGACACTGAAGGTCAGTCCTTTAATACACCACACACTTCCAAAACTATCAAATTCTACTTTCTCCACCAAGAATGACACACTGAGGAGCAACTTGCTCTAGTGGGAAGTGTCACTGCCCACTGCAGCGGGGATAAAATGAGATTATCTTTAAGGTTGCTTTCCAACCCGAAGACTTCTATGTTTCTGTGATTTTATTTTAGCCCCAAAGTGGAAGAGATAAAGCAAAGAGTTTAACTACAAATTGCAATTGGTTTGTAAACAATTTAAGGGTAACTGAAGATTACTCCAAGTTTTCGCTATTAATCTAACAGCTTAATGTTCATAGACATTTATTCTGAGAACTAAATATTGTAACAATTTTAAAGCTTTAGTTCAAAACCTACAGGTGGGAGGTGTTGGAGGGTGGTGAAAATCAGCACTATTATTTGCTGAAATTATGGTGCTTGAGTTTTAAGTCCACTCGAAGAGTCTGATTTTCTCTACTACAGCAAACACGAGAAAGTACTGAAGGGAACATTGCAAAATAAAAAAAAAAAATCCACACTCCACTTTCCCCCCCGCAATCCAAAATTTGGCATTTATAACAGTCATTATTTTGATCTTACATTTTGGAATTAAACAAAGAGTCTCGTAATGCACTAGAGAATGAATTATACACTATTTCTAAAGTAACATTCAACGAGTGGTATGATAATACCAGGGTGCAGTAAAGCCAAATTGACATACAGTTATCTGGCCCAAAAATGCCTGTCACTGGAATCCAGTTCTCCAGCAGAATTACTTAGGAAACAATAAATTCTCCAGGTTTGTATTAAAGGAAATATTATTCAACTCATTTCCACAAGGGAGTACTTCATCCACTCCACATTCTCTCGGACATCGCAATTAACACTCGCCTCATAAGAAACATCTCATCCCCTTTGCTTAAGTCCAAATACTAGCTGCTTGAAATTTTACATTGGTACAGCTTTCAGCAATCCCTTGAAAGTCTCCTCAGATAGGACTGCACAGCAGGCCTCTGTTCCCTCAAACAACAGAGAGCTTCTCCTGGCTGGTGCACAGGCAGCCTGTCCGTTGTAACCAGCTGTGTCACTCCTTGTCTTCCTAGTAATCCCTGCTGCAACACAACTCCAGCAACGCTCACGTCAATAGTGTTTATTGTTCAGGCTTGCATCTATCGAGACCAGCAACTTCAAAAGGAAGCACTCATAGAAAATAAATAAATAAATAAATAAATAAGCAAATAAATAAAACTAGAGCATCTCGAATTAAATCACCACACTGGAAGGCCTGCCATAATAAAGGTGAAAACAGATACCCAATAAAACAAAGATGTACTGGTTCTGATCTGCTAAACTTTTGGCAGACTGGGAACACAGTAAAAAAGCAACCAGACAGTAAATTCTAAACCAGATACACAATCTTGCCATATCTGTCACAAACAAAAGACTCAAAGGGGTTTATGTTCTATATATTAACTGAAAGTTTTATTTTTGATCTTCCTTGGTTTACTTGACAAACTTTACTTCTATGTCAGTGTCTGCAAAAGTACTCCATCTTAAGATGTAACAACTCCCAGAAATCTCTTATCTGCAATCACCTAAGATAAAAATTTCGGCAACAGGAAGAAACAAAGAAGAATGGAGGGATTAAACGCCATTTGGTGAAACTTGCTTGCATTTGGCTTCCTGCGATGCCCTGTTGCTTCTTGAGCACTATCGCAGAAGAGTTTGTACTCTAGACACCTTTTTAGTGATGTAGATTGTCTGAGGCCGCACCTTGAGTATTGTGTTCAG
>NW_009723541.1:28674-49708 GCF_000703405.1 Apaloderma vittatum | reverse complement strand
CGGCGTGCTCGGCCCAGCAGCGCAGCCTGCCGGCCGGCCGGCCCCACACAAGCGGCCACGGGGTCTGTGGGCACCCAGCGACCACCCTCCGCTCTTCAGCGGAGAAAATCTTCAGCCTTCCTGCCACCAAAACTGGGGCGGCAGGCAGGGCTGAGGTGAAAGCAGTCAGTACGTTTTAGAGCTGAAGCGAGCAAAGTAATAATCCGGAGTTTCATTCTGTGTTTCTCATTGCAGCTTTTTCTCTCCCTCCTCTTTAATTCTCTCTTACCCGTCACTCAGTGGCTGATTCTCCCTCCCGCGCTTCCCCCCCTCCCCAAACCTGCTGCCTCCGTGTATTTTGCCGAATAAACCTCCTGCCTCCTTCCACCCTGATTTCACTAGGAGGGTGCGCGGCCTCAGAGAGTGTTTACGTGGCCCTTAATGATCCTTGTCAGGAATCAGCTGGATATGCTTCCAGATACGGAGCGCTTGGGCTGCACCTCGAGTGGTTTTTGTTGTTGTCAGAGCCTGATCCCCCTGGTGGGAAACCAAATACCCGTGCGCAAGAGGGGAGCAGAGGGCGGTGGGGCTGTTACTTGTTGTCACTTGCAGCTTCACTCCAGGTAAGACGTTGCACCCTCTGGTTAGGCCGACACAGCAGCGCTGTTCAGGAGCACTCAGCCTTCAGCAGTTCCATGGGACTCATTAAAGTGAAAAAGCAAGGAAATATCGAGGAGGTCTGAGTGGGCTGAGATGGGGGAGATGTGGTGCCCACCCTGCGAACCAGCACAGACCAGGGCTTAGCTGAGCTCTGGGCAGCTCGTTTGATTCCTCGCTTGGCAGCAGCAAATGAAGCATTTTAATACCCGGATTGCAACGGCCTTCAGGAACAAGAGGCTTTGGCATGTGTAGAGGAGCTGCCCTTGTGCCCCGTGCCGAGGGGTCACAGGCAGCCAGCCCCGAAATGTCGGCATCCTCCCACCAGGACCGTGTGAGTATCTCCTGCATGGTCAGTTTTCTGTGATTGTGGGAGTCGGCACTGATGGCTCTTGAGCAGCCTTCTGTTGTTTTTGAGAAATTAATAAGGTGTTAAAACATTACTCAGCACTTACACCTATATCACTTGGTGAATATTAATTAAGCCTCAAAATCAGCCGGAGACACTGGCATTGCTTCCATGACAGATAGATAAAGGGAGGCTGAGCAGGCACGGACTATTGCAAAGGCTGAGGAGTGCAGGCAGGGCTTGTGAGGGGTCAGCCACAATCCCCGCTGAGCACCTGTCTGACCTGTCACTTGCACCAGGCTGCCTCCATGCAATGGCTCCTGGCCACGTAAAAGTGCTTATTTGCCTGTACATCCAGCCACCCATTCATACCTCCCTCCATCCATACATCCCCCCATTCATCTATACACCATCCATCCACCCATTCATCCATCCATCCATCCATCCATCCACCCATTCATCCATCCATCCATCCATCCATCCACCCATTCATCCATCCATCCATCCATCCATCCACCCATCCATCCATCCATCCATCCATCCATCTGTAAATATCTTTCTTCCTTGCTATTCCTTCTGTATCTTCCCCACACCAGTGAGGCTTTTGGGTGCAAGACTTCATGTCTGTGTTTGCCAGAGTAGGTAGCACCATGGTTTTCAGTTTGCAGCTCACTGATTGCCTCCGAGGATCTGAAGGATGAAAAAGGGGTAACACATATGTGGTGGGAGAAGGGTAACCTTGGCTGGACACATCCCATACCTTGCACACATCTAGGCTGAAAAGATGCTGTATAAGAGAGGGAAAGCACCCCTCTCCCAGCCATAGAGTGTTTCTCTGAGCATGGATATAATAAGGAAATCACTCGGGGCTTAAAAATAAGGTTTTAAAGCAGCCTTCCCATAGCAGCTGTGAAGAAGGACACAAAAAGGGTAGAGTTCAAGCAGTTTATGAGTTGGATTATAAAACCTGCTCACTCATGCTGCTGCAGGGGCTGGATAGGATGACCTGGAACATCCCCTCCTGCCCTAATCTCAAATGTTTCCTTATAAGAATAGTTTTGACAAAGAAAATTAACTTCTTTTTTTTCCACCTCTAAAGAGAAAAAACTAAGAGAGCCCCAAGCTTACTTTGCGTTTCATACAGTCTCTTTCTGCAAGAACAAATGGGATGAACAAATCCAAGTCCCATTGACAGGAAGATATTTAATATCCATGATGTGGGGAGCCTTCCAGCAAAAGACAGACTCTGTTTTATGCAGAAATAGCTGAACGCAGGCTGGAAAGGCCCAGCAATTAATCACGCATTTGAAGAAATACAACACAGTCATAGAGGCTGAATTTGAAATGCTTGCTGCTCCAGTTTGGACAGTGACAAATTAAGGCCCCTACAAAAGCAGGTGTGGCTCTTGAAGAAGCCCTCTGAGGGCAATTAAAAATGGGAAACCAGCTGGTAAGTGTGCAGATGTGACAGCTAGAGCAGCTAAAGAAACATATACAAAGGAGGAGGATGGAGGAATTAATGGTGTAGGAGCTGAGGTGAATGAAACAACCTGCTTTCCAAAGAGGGGTTGCTCTGTGGTGGGTGAAGTGCTTCATTATGCGGGGTGGCCAAAGCTGTGGGAGCCACATGTCCCCATTGCCCTGGAAGCCTGCCCTGTGCCTGCCACAGACGGGCTCCAAACGAAGCCCCCAGCCAAGGATCCCACAACCTGCAAGAGCTGCTGCCCTGCGCATCCCACGACTTCCCCCGGTGTTTGGCAGAGAGCTGCATTTTGGGATATCTGAAGCCAATGGCCTGGGCACTTCCAAAAATGCCTGCGACACTCCATGGAAAAGGCAAGCGGCTGAGATCGAGGGTGGATTTTTCCAAATCAGCTCCAGCAAGAGCCAGGACTGCTCCAATCCAACAGGCAATATCCACCCAGGTTTCACATACGGTGCTTCATCATTCCTGATGAGTTCACTGTCTCCAGTATTCACTGTTCTGAATCAGTCCAGAAAATGGTTATTTTTCCTACTTAAAAAACATAATTCAGATCCATGTCAAATTACGAAGGATTTGTAATTTGCCATTAGGCTTACCATTTAGCAGATTTATAAAGTGCCATGAAAACAAATTATGAATCAGTACAAGCCAGAGCTCCTCATCCTGTTTGGGAAAGGATACTACCATGATTGCCACCCCAATTTCTCCATGCTGTTCCTCCCACATTTACTCCTGCCCTGCCTTTCTCCATATATCCAATCGGTGTGAGGTATCACTGGGACAGCATTTTGTAGAAACTTCTCCCAAAGTGCAGGCTGAGGGATTGGTCCCATTGGCCTCATCAAAGTCTGTTCTTCTGAAGTAGTTTGTTGATACAAATCTCTTTCCGGCTGTGAATTATATGGACTATTTCTCAGAAAAAGCTGTTGGCACAGGTTGCTACGGATGACTTATTTGTTTTTTCTGCCCCTTTGTCCGTAGCAAAGGATTTCTTCTGCTAACATTAAGCTTTGGCACACAATAATCCTTCCGGGAAGCTGAGCACAGCAGCATTTCATTTGAGACTGCTGATAGCATGGCAGAGTGGACAAGGTCTTTCCCAGTTTCAGCCTCTAAATATAAAGAAAAAAAATCTCTAGTGAAGAGTTGCCTGGTCCCTTGTCTGTCTCTATGAATCCGAGTATTCAAGTCACTTCTTTCTTGAAAAAAATCTTACTTTCCTTGGCCCTATTTTCAGCACAGTGTTGAAGAAGCATGAGGAAATTGTCTATATAAAAGGAACTCTCTTTCTGGATTCAGTCCACCACTAGCCTTGCTGTTTGCCACCAATGTGGGTAGTGACAGTCCTAGCAGTGCTGTCCTAGCCAGCATGTCACATAATAAAGCAGGTGGGCAACTTCATCATGGGAAACAGCCATTCACAGTGCCTCTACCTTGGCCATAGGGAGTCATTGCAGTACGGAGAACTTGTTTGGCCTAGCAGCTTTCATATTAGAAAAACACACCCTAAGACTGTATAATTTCTCTTACAATGAGTTCAGCATCCAGGGCCTCAGCCAGGGAGGAGGGTCCCAGGCGGCCAGTAACAAACTCGGCATCCAAAAGCAGTTGCCAATAATCCTGCAAGGGTGGGAAAAAGAAGGCAACCAGAGAGAGACATGAATCCAGCCTGGGGCTTGTACTGAGCACAGGAACAGCAGCTGCAGGGCAGAAACGGTCCCAGTCAGTGCTTTTCTTCTGTTTGAAGGCAGAGGAATGAGCTAATTTGGAGCCATGGTAGGTAACCAAAGAGAAGATATGACTCTTCTATGATGATCTGAAACTGTTCTTCATCTCCCTTCCAGTTCCCCATGACAACCACAGCTAGAAACAGAGACACCTCTGAGTGACGTGTAAAAGGTTTCATACACCAATATAGTAAATACAGACAGTGCCAAAACTTCCCTGCCTCCAAGAAGGTGCATGAGGAGAAGTAATTGCTTATCCATCCTCCTTGTGTATCTGTAGACCGCTGTCACGTGCAAACATCTGGGATGCATCACAGGCCTTCTCCTGATGGAGAGAGGAGATGTTTTTTTTGG
This sequence comes from Apaloderma vittatum, assembly GCF_000703405.1. Taxonomy (NCBI): domain Eukaryota; kingdom Metazoa; phylum Chordata; class Aves; order Trogoniformes; family Trogonidae; genus Apaloderma; species Apaloderma vittatum. Next base: position 45,156 of record NW_009723541.1, on the reverse strand, counting down.
ACACAAACAGCTTGGAGAAGCTCTGCAGCCTTTGCAAGAGAACAAACAGCAAGTTATTGCACATACAGCTGGAATGGAGGAAAAGAATGGAGGTGGTTTCATTCTAAGACGAATGTGAGAGCCTTGGAGAGGAGGGAGGCTGATGGGTTGAGACAAGCAATTATGACCTGTGTTTTACGGGGCTGCCAGAGCAGAGAGGGATACCTCCGGGAATACTGAGGACCTCACTGGTTTGGTAAGCTGTGCCTAGTTCCTACCTAGAGAGTGAAGTTGTTCTTTGGGTCAGAGCTAACTGTAAGGAGGACCATTGCGCTTGGGCAGCAGAGAGGAGGAGCACCCATGGCAGTGCTGCCCAGGAGGCCCTGCCAGGACCCCTTCCCATCCCTTCCCATGAGGCTTCTTCCAGGATCCCACTCTACCTGTGAATGGGGCATCTTGGGGGAGCCCTGGCTGCCCTCAGCAGCTGTGCTGTGTACCGGCTTCTGGCTGGGCACTGCTCAGGGCCACAACATGCTTACAGCACAATCACAGGCACATGTCAGAATATTCCAATATTGGTTGCTCTTTGTTTTAGGTCTATATAAGCCATGATGGCAGGCACATGCAGTTCCCTGCCTCAGCTCACTTTTGGGAGCCCAGGATCCTTCAACCTCCATGTAATGCAAAGATTTTTTTTCTTCTGCTACTGAAGTACACTCTCACGTTCCTCTGCCCAAATCGAGATGTTCTTTTTGTTTTAGTGAAATCTCTCAAGTTTTTAAGCTCTGATACTCCAGTTCTCTCATTCTCCTTCTGAGGAAAATCACCCACCCTTTTTCTCTTCCCCTCAAATTGCAGAGACCCCAATCTGGAAGAAACCTGGGCAGAAGCTGGTTGCCTGCTGACCTGTCTGTTCATGGAGACCCATGCTAGGGTTGCACCATGAATCCACGGCACAAGGCAGCAGTCATGAGACACAGAATTCACACGCTACGTGTCAGTATAGTCCAGAGATTATTTCCTTTTTTTTAATCAAAAAATAAATGCCAACAGTCTTCCTCTTTAGTCTGACATGTGAGACTAACTCAGTCACCCTGCTTTATCCTGAGACTGAAGGTGGTGGTCTCAACTAGTTGGACCTGAGAGTTGGTGACCCTGCTACTAATCTAGTGTCAAAAAGGCAGCTTCCTCCTCAGCAACATCCAAAGCAGCTCATTTTTAGAAAAACAAACAGTTCTGAAATCTGCAATGGCCAAAATATTTTAAGGCAATAGTGTTCTATTGGTTTCGGGTTCAAGGAAAGTCCACTCGTCTCCAGGCAAATGTTTTAAATGCAGTGAAAGAGCTTTTCAAAACTGTTTGTCATTCTGTAAGGCTTTAGTTTTCTGGGATTGGTTTTGCTGGTTTGTTACTTCTATCTTTAAAAATAAGTGGGTTTCTCATTTTGCTTTTTCTGTAAAAGCTATGATTTGGTGAAACTGTTATCTGCTGCCTAACAGTGGAGCATGAGAAACACTGTCCCTCCACAGTCGGTTACAGGTAATAATAAAACTGCAACAGGCAAAGGGTCTACCTTTAAGGAGGAACAATAAATACATGCTCTGCCTGAGGTCTGAGGACTCTCAAGTTTCTTCACCATGAATGAATAATAAAATTTCCAGGCTCTGCTGTCGACTACTTACAAATAAAACACTACAGCTGGAAGATAAAATTACTTTCTTCAGAGGGAAGTGGGGAGGAGAAGACAGAATTCTAGTACGGCCCGTGCTGTTGGGGAGGGCTCTCAGGGGGGTTGCCAGCCTGCTGGGCACAGAAGCGAAGGTATGGCAGAGCAATAACAGAGCTGAGGAGCTTTTCAGGTTTCCTCTCATACTGTGTGGGCTGGCCACGTCCTTCTCCTGTAGCACAAAGCGGGTGACCTGGGCTCTGACTGGAGTCCCTCTGTGGGCTTTGCAGCTCTGTTCCTCAGGGCTGGGCCCTGAGGTGGCCTTGTGCTCTTAAACCATGGTAGGCAAAGTGACCCCTGCCCCTCTCCTCCTCATGGTGCCTCCCCCGACTGATGCTTCTGCAGCAGACTTTGGCTGACAGTGAGACATCTGCCTCAATCCAAAGTTTCCTGGGAAGTTTCAGGCAAGTTGCCTCAGTAATCCTTTAGAAGAAAAATAAATACTGCACTGTTCAACTTTAAAAAAAAAAAGTGGAAAAAAAAAAGTGGTCACTTTTACAGAGCAGCTCTGCCAGGGCTGTGCCTTAGTTGAGAGTTAGAGCTGGCTTGGTTACAAGCATCTGAAAATCATCACCAGCTTGTGTCCAGAAGAAGCATTTAACCTGTGACTTCTCTGGCAGGTTCACTTTGGGCTGAAGCGAGAGGCAAGCACTAAACTGGATAGAGAAGAGTCTCTCCCACCATGGCGTCCCCGTACTGGGGGCAAGCGGCAGCAAGAATCTGGGGCCCCACAACTCACCAAGGAGGGAGCCCAGAGTGGGGGTTTGGTTCAAGGTGACTGAGGTGGGCTGGGCAACTGGCTGCAAGGAGCAGCAGTGCAGAGGGAGGAGGGGGCCTCATTGCGGAGGTAGGGGCAGCATTCACCCACCATAGCCAGAAAACCAAACGCCCTTGGAATCACAGAATCATTAAAGCTGGCAAAGACCTCTAAGATCATCAAGTCCAACTGTCAACTCAACACCTCTCTGCTGTCCCCATCCGCGTCGCTGTCCACAATCTTAAGGAACACCCACAACTGAGGTTTGAGCTTCTGACTCCTCAGCTTTGCAACCCTGGTGGCTGCTCCTGGCAGCCTCTGCCTGGTTGCAGGGTCATTGTGGTGTGCAGAGGGTGGAGACCACAGCTAAGTAGCGATGGCGAGCTCTGTGTACATGGGCCATGGGATGTGTTTTGCATTCAAATCTCTTTGATGCACAAGCTGTCCTGCAAAATCAATTGCCTAGGTCCTTTCCAAAACCCTCAGGTAACAGGACCCAAGAGGGCTGCAGTGCCATGGCTGTGCTCCTGATGCACGTCTTCTGGCACAGAAGTTTCATGAGGAAGCGGTGCAGCCTGCCTGCGCCGAGACCGCTCTGCAGTAGGAACTGTGGCACAGTGAGAATGGGCAACCAGGAGAGCCCTTGCTGAAGCACAGTCCCGCTCAGAGCTGGGGAACCCTTTCACTTCTGCATGAGGAAAGCCTACACACATGGGAGAGGCCTCTGGCTCCTGCTTCTTTTCTCAGTACTTGTGCCAAGTCTGAATGCATCTGAAGCTGCTACTTTTGCAGCTTCCTGCCAGACTGACCCTCCTCAGCGCTTACTAGACAAACAGTCCAGTTTTACCAGCAATAAGCAGAGGGACAAGAGGAAAGGGATGCTAGGAACTCTCAACAAAAGGCCTCAGGTTTCCCTAAGCAAGCAAGTAAACAGGGTATGTAACTATCCTAGTATATGCAGACATACTGGTAAATTTATGCACTGTGTTTGCTCACTTTCAAATAGCTGGCAGCATAGGGTTTTCTGTGCTTATTAGGTTGAGGGGTAAGAAAAAAGATGTAAAAAAAAAAAGTGCTTGGGATTTCCCGTTCCCAGTCCCTATTCATCACTTCTGTGACAGCTGGGCTAAAAATACTTTGTTAAAACATAAAGACCTAACGGTGTAGAAGGAAGTTGCTTACAAATGCACATGCAGCTATCTCCACACAAAACCACTGGTAGCTATCGGAGTCCCAGAATCTTTAACTGCTACAAAACCCTTCTCCCTTCACATTCCAGCTGTGGTGAATGGGAGTGTGCGAGCAGTAGGCCCCCTCCTTGCAGTTCAGGAAAGGCGAGAAAAATTAGGCCATTTTCCTCAGCCATTCCAAGAAGTGAGGCAGGATATTTTTAGAATTGCTTTTCTAAGCATTTACCCGAGGCCTTGCTTAGTGACCTGAGGAAGACAATCGTGATGTGTTGTTCTTGCATTATTGTGAGATTCTGGGTCTCCTCTTCGAGGCCTCAAAACACAGAGATGCTGGGCAGAAAAGCACATGGTCAAAAAAAGAAACAGCAGTCAAAAGGAGGACAGAAGTGACTAAAGCAGGGGCATGTTTACACTCAACTTCTTTAAAATCACAAACCTGCAACAACACGGCTTTAAGGGAAGTGTTGACAGGAGCACTCCATCCTGAAGAAGCTGACTGCTTTTCCTTCTCCGAGATCTTTCTGATGACCAGGGAGAGCGAAAAAGAGACAGAAACAGAAAAGTGGGGGAAAGATACTACAGGATTAGGATGACATTTTGAAAAGGCAGGGTGAGAAAAGGGGCACAGGACATCTCATGTCAAGTAATGCATGAAGGAAAAAAAACCAACCTGGAAGAGAATAAATGTCAAAAAGGAACAGAAGAAGAGAGGATTCCAAGAGATGGAAAAAAAGGTGAAGTGGAAGAAGGAACGTTGTAGAAAACAAGCTGGGAGGAAAAAGGCAGATTCTAGTTGAGAGGCTGATGGAAGAAAACTCTGGAGAGAACTTAAAAAAATATTATCTTATAGATGTAAGATATCTGCGGATACAGAGAGGTGGACATCTGCTGTTTTAACTCAGTGCTATCAGCAGAAAGGCACAATGCAAAAGCAAAATTCTTCAGCCAAATAATGGCTTTAGACATTTTGTTACAGGCCATCTTTCACCAAAAAGATGTCACTTGCTTAAGATCTTCAGTTTGCCTGTGCGCAGAATAACTGTAAAAAGAATTCAAGCCAGGTTCCTAAGCAAGTTTTAAAGTGTAAGGTGTGATGGGTTTGGACAAAAGCAGTTTCTTTCTAGAGAATGATCAGCCTAATCTATCACCTAAAATACGCACTCACCATTAGAACAAAAAAACCCACAAAGCTCTCTTAGAGGGGGAAACAGCGCTTGCAAACTTCTCCAGCAATAGTGAGAAGGCTTTGAAGGCCCTCCGACCACCCCTCAAATCCTTCCGACCACCACCCCGAACTGGCTTTGGCTATGCAAGGCCCTGAGTCAGTGCTGGCATAAAGCCGTAACCAAACCCTACCTGGTGTTGGTGTTTCTTCCCCCTACAACTTCAGGTTTCAAGGGGATGGATTACAAAGGGAGGAGATGGATGAAGGGGAACCAGCAAAGACTGCAAATAGCATAGCAGCAGTATGTGCTGTTAGCAGGTGACAAACCAAAGTACTCATGACAGCACCTATGTCCAACACATATTGCTTTGCTTTTTTATCTTGCAAATCTTGTAAATACTCATAGCTGATCTTGGCAAAAAGCAGTTCTCAGAGTAAAACTCTGGCAAAGCTCTTGGAGCCTGAACCTACTCAAAACCTTCTTCCAGGTGGTGGCAGAAAGCAGGAAAATGTCACCTGCACATTACATTGTCCACTTGGGCCTTTCCAATCAGCTGCTGTCACAGTAAGGCAAAAAAAAAAAAAAAAAAGAACAGGAATAATTTTTTGAAGAATGCGGAAAAACCTCCTTGCTAGAGCTCCTTGTCTTTGGGTGTGTGCACCAGGTCCTCCTTTGGCTCACAAGGATGGAGAGAAGAAGAAAAGAGGGACCTGTTGCTCTTGGCATCAGGATGCCCTAATGGATTTCTCATTTCCTGGAGCTCGGCTGCATCTCAGCTGGGCACTTACGCATTCGGTGGGGATCACGCTCCCCCTGCACCCGTCACCTTCATGTCCAGTCCAAACCAGGATGTTTCAAAAGCGATGAATTTTATCCCTTGTGCTCTTACTAGAATGGTTCAGAGCCCTTTTATGAAGCACACACGAACACAGCAAGTTGTCATGACCCTTGTTTTTCTGAGTTTTCTGGTTTGTTGTGCAAGGTTTCCTAAGTGAGGGAGAGAAAAAGTGTGTTAAATGGAAATGTAAGTAATTTTCTCTAAAAACCACCGATGGATGCAAAGAATCCACTTAAAACATATAACCAAATGTTATTTAATATCTTAAAAAGTAACACAATCCAAAATGGATATTTCACACAACACTACATAAACAACATGAACACAATATTACCATATGGAGGGACTTTCAAATATAGACTTACAAAAATCCCTGTCCTTTTTTTCCTTTAAATTATTATACTAAGCATGACAAGTAATCATCATTTACAATATGGTACACTGACACAATAAAAACCATGTTACAAATGTGCTGTTATAAATCAGTAACGTTAGGGAAGACATTTCATGAACTGCAATTATTTCATATGAAATACTATACAATATAAACAGAACATCCATCTTGGATGACCTTTACAGCAACCAGAGACCAAGTAATTTTTAAATTTATTTTTTTTTTCAGTGCAAACACATTTATACAAGGCAGTCTTGGCTGCAAAACTCCCTTCTAACATACAGTAAGTCCCACTTGCATTTATTAACTCATTTAAACCTAATGCAACAGCCACATTCAGTCACTCACAGAGAACTACCTGCAGAATTATGATCCCTTTAAACTTAAGTCTCCTCCACGTATAGAAGTAACATCTGTGCCAATTACTCCAAGGGCCCTTTCGTACTTCTGGGCGGGTATCCTTTGGGTGGCTCTAACTGCTATACAACACGAGGGCAGCGTGTACCGCAGAGAAAACCGCCCTCCCGAGGTGGGAAACGCTGTCGGAGCATCCCGACGGGGCGTTTTCACCAGGGGTTCAACCCAGGCTGCCCTTCCTAGAGAGCCAGGTGCACGCGTGTGGCCACCTGCTCCTTCTCAGGATTTAAGTCTTGGGGTGGGGGGGGAGGAACACGGAAACCCTCAGCTCAGAACTGAGCTTCAATGGAGTTAACGACCCATTCCCATCAGATCCGCAGGAGATTAGGGGAGTTACGCCAGATTTACACCCACATAACTGAAACCAACATTTAGAGCGCCGCTATAAAAGAAGCGTGATAGTCGCATTTTCTTCTAGCACCAGTGTGGCTTTCGGTGGGTCCACTGCATGCTCCTCATGCAGTTATGATGCACTTATGCTGGGGGGAACATTTTAGATATATACCTTTCTTTCTTTTTTTAAAGAATTTCGTAAAAAATAGAACTTTTCTCTCTAATACTGTACAGTTTTCTTCAGAAGAGCAAAGAGAATTGTAAACTGTGGGTGTGACATCAGATTAGGAGTGCTATTTGCTTTCTCAGCACAACAATTTGGACAACTGTATTGGGAAAAGCTCTGCAAAATGTATTTGAAAAACAAATTTTTAATTAAAATAACTGCTTCTAAAACCATACAAGTACACTGGCAGCACCCATGTGACTGAAAACTCAGTTGGTTTTGGCACTGCTAACCCAAGAGTCTCTGCAGGACTGCAAAGTAGCTTCTCTCAAACCAGCCAGATGCATCAAAAGACTGACTTTAAAGTATAAACATGAAACACTCTGGTTAACTATTCAACTTATTCCAACAACTTTAAGAAAGCAACTCGTTAATAAATGAAGTCTGCAGACTCTTCACCTTTGCTTTTTCCAATGTGCCCGGACATAAAGCAGGGACAGTGAACTCTGCTTTCCTCACAGGCTCATGAGGCTTAGCTGGTACCACGTCAAGTACTTCGGATGAGAAGGCGCAAGTTAAGTGCAAAGTATGATCTGTGTTTACGATGGCCTCCGAGTACGGGTCTGCTTGTTCTCTTTTCTAAAAATGACTGCTGCTGGCAAGCACTTAAGCCACGGTTTTCATTAAAATATTTGTTTTCCAATACATTTTACTCTTTATAACCGAGTGAGCAGTTTCGCAAGTAATGGACATTTTACAGTGGTGTAAGGAGTCAAATGGCTAATGTTGTCTTGCAACTTTTAACTGAAAAACTTAAAACGGCAAAATTAGCTCAACTGATGATTGTATATTAATTTGCATCAGGATAATGGTACTAGGTTTGCTGAAAGAGGTGTTCATAAATTGGGATTTGTATATAAATGTGATCTGCTTAGGTTCAATTGCCACTTTCTTCCTTTGGTTCTTCGAAAAAAAAATCTTTCTTTCTTCCCTCTTGAAAGGTGGCTTGTTGCAGCTGGCTACTTTTCAAAAGCCAGCTTCGTTTTCCTTGGAAACTTGCCCATGTTCTTTCAACAATAGGCACATACCTCGAGTAGGGACCCTAATGCTGCTCCCAGCAAAGTCAATTAAAGGCTGCTGGTAACTTCTATAGGAGCAAGTGTTTCAGATGCTCACAAGCTAGAAAACAGAGTGCGCATTATTAAAGGAAGAGCTCTTTTAACACCCTTGCCAGTTCAGAGAAACCATGACCCGATATGCTGACAAAGATGGAGGCAGAATAGGGCCCAAAGTATTTGAAGGCTGCCAAGAAAATACCCAGAGTGTCTTCTGTTAAACCCCAAACCGTCAATCATATTTCACAGACTGTAGATGTTCCTAATTTGCTAAATTACAAATACATTTTCAAGTTCTAGCAGGCAGAAATTTTAGTAGTAACTGGGGAGAGGATAGAAGGTTTCAGCCTCCCTTTCACTTTTATCCCAATTATGCAGCCTTGTCAAAGTCTTTAAGTGACTCATCTGAAAGCCAGATTTTTAAGATCGTAGAAGGAAAGTGTGGCAATGGAAACATGATGACTTCATACGCAAGCATTGACACACAAGAGAACGCCATGACCTAATGCTTCAAAGTTTTTAACCTTGCTTTGTACAATACACTTTTCATGTTGCTGCATTTCATCAAATTCATGGAGGTAGTTATATGTGTAAAAAAAATTACCATAGAAGTAACATGTTGTATTATAATAATACATATTAAGTGTGCAAAATGCCGACAGATTTGTGTTGACCCTTTACAGTTGAACACAACACAGATTCAACCTAATCTAACTCTGTAAACCTTTAAATTGATACATTAGAAGAAGAATGATAGATAAGCAACCATGTAATACAAGGCTATGATTTCATCAAAGGATTAGGGTGACATAAAGCACTCAAGCTCCACTCTTGTGGTTTTGTTACCAGAACCTCAAGATGGAATTTCCTTATATTCCATTGTTGATTTCAAAGGAAAAAAAAAAGAATTCAAGATTAGAACGTTTCTATTTGAAACTTCTGTTTACATTCCATATTCCAAGAGTCACATTAATATTGGTACAATGCCATGTCAACATTAATATGACATTTATGTTGTCTGCTGGTCTCTGGGAACTTCAGGAAATAACATACTATACAGTTTATACATATGCACTAATGTATTTTGTTGGAATTATGTCTTCTGTACAACCAGCTGCCTGCATAAATTCTGAGTAGTTTATGACAAACAAATATTTTACCCAAAGGTGAAATTTGCTTTTGCTGTTCACATTTTAATACTGCTATTAGTACTTCAGATCATCACTGTAAATTTTTTATCGTTTTGACATTTTTATTTACTGAATTGGTACATACTACTGATGTCAGAGCTTGTCTCAGAAAGAAAATCACAGTCAGCCACTGCATAGTATATGACAATTCCCCACAAAAGACTCTGACTCTACAGTTCGCATGGAATAAGTACGGCTGGAGTTACATACTGAATAATAAGATGCGTCATGCAAAGCATTATATGGTAATTAGAGCACATCTTGGAAGGTATGATAAGGCAAAAGGCTAAAGGCCAAGTGACTTTGATAACCAACCAAAAGCACAATAATTTCCTCTATGTGCACTGAAAGGTCTTATTGCTCCTATGAAATGGAAATCATACGCTGAAACCAAGGAAAACAGACCTGTGCATTGACGGGGTGTTCTCGACTGAACTGGAAACTGATTGTGTCCAGAGTCAGAAAGCCGTTTTAGAAGTAAATGAACGATATCCAACTGCGTAACATAAGGCTGAATCTTCAGTAAAGACTTCTGATGACAACAGAGAAGAACATGAGTGAAGCTCAAATGACTTTGTGCACGGAGTAACACATGTCACCAGAACCTGATGAAAATATTGGCTTTCAATATGTACAGTTGGGTTTCATACCTGTGTACTACAAGAGCTAGACAATGTAAACGTCCCTTTTTTATGCGACAATTTGGGCTGTCAAACATTTTCGTATCTTTGTTATTCTTCCACCAATTCTTCTGTTCTGATGAAAAAGTTAAATCTGATGTCAGTTTGTTGCACTACCAGGTTGCATGAGTAACAGAGCAGAATGTGACCCTATATCTAAAAATTACTCTTGGAGTTTAACTATCCTTAGAAGTTACTCTGCGGCAATGAGCACAGTACTGATTACTTTCGAGTAACAGTTCAGGGGAGAGCAATTAGGACATACCATACCTACAGACTTCAGATTTCTACTGCCAACCATGTGGACACATTTAATTTATAGAAACTAGACATGTCCATAAAATGCTAAATTGCAAATAACATCCACTGAATAAAAGGCCAGAAGTTTATAATTCTCTAAATTTTGTTCTCTGATAATCACTACAATGTATGCTATTTTAATAGCCTAATTTAGGCACTCTATTTAATAAGCTACATAAAATAGATTTATGTCCTTCCACTAGAAAGAAATCAATTCTTCAGGCCATACTTGTCATTTATATCATAAAGAATATTTTTGTTCCAAAAAATTAGTTATCCTGATTCCTATATTAATGGCAAGTTGCAATACCAGAAGTGACACAAGAATTAGATTATCTTTTTAAAATACTTGATTTATACTGAAGACCTTTGTTATATTTTGTGTCACTCCACATTGTGGCTTCATGACAGTTATAACTCTCCCTCTCCTCCCCACTCCCCCCCTCTATGCAAAGGCCCACCTTCTCATTTTTGACTATGGAAGGTCAAGTAGCAAGTCTCAGTACGTAAACATCTCTCATACTTTTGAAAAGCAAAAGGAGAAGCGGCCTCTCTTCCCACTCCCCCCATTTAGAAAAAAAAAGAAACAAACAAAAAACCCCCAAACCTCTTTTTACTTGTTCAAATGGGTATTTGCAAAATCATGTCACAAAAAAGCACAGTGAAAATGACTGATTAGTATTAATAATTCACAGATAGAGCTGAGGTCATCACTTGTCATGTTTGGCATTGTTTCTCCTCATGGTGATCCTGGCTGGTTACTTTCAGCAGTGGCTCAGTTTTTGAAGTAAAAAACGATCAACTCTGCAGCAGAGTTTAGCCTCTGACCAGGGGCATCACACATCTGTGGCATTTTTTTTTTTAAAATGAAGTTGGCAACTGCATGGACATTGAAAATGCAGATTACACTTACAGTGTCTAGACTTTCATATATGTGCTCAGTTACAATTAAGTGAAGCAAAAGTGTACATATTATCCCTACTGCTATTCTGTTGCTACAGAGCCGCAAATGTGAAAGCAATACCTTGAAATAAAGATTTCTTTGTTGCCCCTAGTCTACGTAGCAGCACAGTTTAAGTAAACACTAAAACTGTGGTTGAGATGCTTTTTTTTTTTATTTTTCCCCAAAGATGTAAACATCAGTCCCAGTGTCGTAAACTTCGCTGTATAGGATGAGACAGAAGATCTGAGGCAGGATGACTATCAGACACTAGTGACAGAAGCTTGCAGGCAGTTAGCAGGTTTCTGCAGTTTCTCAGCGTCACTTGTCGGTGGGTCTGCGGTGGCTCGGAAGTTGAACGTTGGGCCTGCGCCACCATGTGCAGGGCTCAGAGCAGGGTTCTGACGTCTGTTGCTTTCAACAATACTCGAAGTGTTGGATGCCAGGCTCTCGCGAGTACTAGAATGGAAAAGAAATACACATACACACTCACATATGACGTGCCTGTATATCTATCGACCTGACAGGAAAGGAGAACAGAGTGTTTTATAATAGGCTTCCTCTGTTTGCATGTAAGGTCACATAAATGAACCATCTCGTTTTGATGGTACACATATGTTCCTCCAAAACGGGTTCCAGAGGTACTCAGCATTCATGGTACTGTAACACGGGTACAGCACTAAGTAGAGCTGAAGCTGTCACACAAACTGCAAGCTGAACCCAGCATCTGGATTTAATACGTGGAATGCATTAATTTTCTTTCCCGACTTCATCAGATCAGCTCTGTGACCAGGCAGAGCTGGCAGGGAAATCACGTAACACAGCTTCCTCTGCTGCCTCATCTAAGCCTTTGTACACAAAAAATAACTAAAAAATGCTGCGTTACATTAAACCCACAACACTTGGATTTTGCTGTACAGCTGAGACAACTGCAAGTTACAAGACGCTGAGAAATCTTAACTGCCCGGTCCACAATCATGCCCTGAACAACGACTATTTCATTCATAAAATAAGACAATTTTCCTTTAGTTCTAACACATCTTTTATCCTTGGGAGTGACAGGACACTTAGCACTTCTAAAGGCCAGTCCTTTCAAAGATGCATCTAATTTTGAACGCAGAGGAGCCTGTATTTTAGTCTACAGCTTTTAAAAGACTCAGCCAAGACATGCTCAGGCTAGCTTTACCATTACTACTCTTTTTGCCGTTTCCCTCTTAACAATTTTTGATCTCCAAATACTGTGTTTCTGTGCAGAGATTTGGGTTTTCAAAGAGCCAGCATGGCCCTCGGTTATGTAGCCTTTGCCTATATCCCTACTTCTTTGCAAGATGACATTACCACTTCTTACAGAGATGTTCACAGAGTACATTTAGGGGACTGAAGGGGTTTGTTGAATAAGCATTAGAAACAAAAATACTAAATGACAGCGTTTCATAGTCCATTTAAAGTCAACCTAAATTTACCTGCTACTGAAAGGGGCAGCTCTTGCCTGCCTTGTGTGGACCTGACCCTGCCACATGCTCCTGCTGCTTCCCTGCTGCTGAGCCTTGTAGCTAGCCAGATCAGGGACCGCTCTCAGTTAAATACTAGCCCTAAGAAAAGAAAAATAAAAATTAGTGCTAGCATCAGGGAAGAGTAGAAATGTACAGCTTTGGATGTGGCAGGGGAGAAATGTGTCAGTGCATGGCACAAGGAAAGGAAGAAGCACCTTGTTTAGTTGTAGGGCAGATTTAAATTATCTTAAACTGACTGACTCCCAAAAATAAGTGATGCTTTAAGGAAAACTCCCTCAGATCTTTTAAATTAATCAAAATACTACTGATCATCTCTGCCAATTATCACCTTGTTGTCAGTAGTTCCAAACAGCTATAATGGGTGATGCACATAGTAAAAGATCTCAGTGAGCTGCGATGACTTACTGCTGCACTTTTGTTACTCACTTTTTGACTCCTCTCTCTCTGCTTTTTCATGAAACTAGATGTGATCTTTGTTTTTCAGAGATCGTTCAGTATTTTATCACTATGGAACCAGCAATTCCAGACCTTCAAACATTTTCAATTCTGATATTACAAAGTCACCATTGCAACACATATTCACAAAGACTGCAGTGAGAATTCTGCATGCAGAGTAATGCCAGAATTAGCTTTTTCTTTAGGTGACAGAAGAGCAGCACTACTATATAAGCTCTAAAAATAAAGGAATAAAATTTATATTGACAGCTAAGATTTACTACATACAACTTGCATAAAAGCAAAGAACAAAATACTGTGAGGCTGTTTTCACAGTGATGATGCATTCAGAAATTTCACACACAAAATACTTTTGGAAATCAAATGACCAGCGCAAATCTCTAATTACATCCTCTGGGGTTTGGGTTCTTTTTTTTTTTTTTTTTAAAAAGGTCCTTTCCTTCCAATTTGTCACATTTTAAAAACATGCTTTTTCTTTCACAGTGTGGAACTAGTAATTTTGACTTCCCAAGCAACATTGCACGCTTAAGTTTAAACAAAAAGATACCATCAGACCTTGGGAAGTCGAGGGTTACAACCTCAGCAGAAGCTACAAGAGTACACCTGAGGAATGTCCCTCTGAGTTCTTGCACCCCTCCCCAGGCATCTGCTAAGGGATGCTGTCAGATACACTGTCAGATCTAGGTGAATCTTACCAGAGAGATCCTGGATGACTTTTTTCGTACGTCCTGGAAAAAAGCTGTGGAGTACAGTTTTTGTTATAAGGTAGGAGCTGGCATGGTAATTATAGCCAAAGGGCTGAATTCACCCTCAGCTCAATTTATTTTTATAGACTTATACCAAGGAGTGACCAAAACTCACCACAATCATTCAATTTAAGCATCTTGATGCAAAGCTCATGAAAAACCTTTTGAAATAACCAGACTATATGGCGGTCTTAAAAAACAAATACACAAGAAAACTCTACAGAATGTGGGCTTTTTTTGAAGCTTATTTTATGTGGCTTTGCCAAGAAAAAAAAAGATGTTTATTAATAAGTAAACAGTAAAATAAAATTTAAAAAAGGATATGGGGAACACAATCATTACTAAAAGCTGCTTATCTGTTTCCCTTTTGATCGGAACAACCTGGTATAGCAGCACTTAGGGAAGGAAATATCTGCCTTTGCATTAACCAGATATGCAAGCCTGATAGTCAGTTAGCAAAACAGTAGTCCAAGAACTGATTTTATCCTCTCCTCGACATCCTATCCTGGAGGTGAAATGCACTCTGCAAAGTGAGAGGCTGAGCAAGAAGCAAATACCACCATATACTCCCCCACAAAAACTGCCTGCAAGTGCAGCACTTCAGCTGAAAGAAACTACATTTTAAAAAGAACAGTGCAAATAGCCTCATGCAACAGTTAAATGTGGGAAAGATGCCAAGCATCTGTAGAACAATCAATAACAGAATGAATTCAAAACCTTCTTAAGTTTCTTTAAGCTGGACTCAGCACAAGTGGTACAATTTACTCAAATTATTTTAAAATTTTTTACTCAGAAAAATTATACATAAAAAGCCTGCTCTAGTTTGACAATCATCGCATGCTGCAGCAGGCCAAATCATCGCTGCCCTCTCGCTAACATCAAGTGGGAGTAGCCATCAAATACGAAGGAATTTATTCCAGAGCAAGATGACTTTAACTGAAAATGAAATTTAGAACTGTGTAGAAGGAGGAGTTCCTTCACATGCCTTTCCGAAAGCCTCTGCTATAGATTAAAAAAAATATATAATTCTGAGGAATAAGAACACCTTTTACATGGGAGGGAGAAAACCAACAACCCCCCCCCCAACATTTTCTTTCACCTAATACAAATCCAGTCTTGAAGGTTTTATATTTAAACACAGGCAATAAGTAATTCAAGCTTAAGTAAGACACTTTAATAGAACTACTGTTGTAAATTATTTCTGTGTTCTTCGAGTCACTGTTCTGAACTCTGATGGGTCGCTATCCAGGGCAAACAAAAAGTGTCGAGCTCCATTCCAGCATGGACCTAGGACTGCTCAAGGTCAGACAGAGAAAGAGGAAGGCTCAGGTGAAGGATTCTTAACCCGTAAATGAGCTTGTGAAATCTCCAGGGCAGGGAACACACCAGCAACTCTCTCCTCCCTGTGCCCGTAAGAGACTCCTAGCACACTGAGACTTCCATGATGTCTGAAACCCCTGGGATGGAAACGACTAACCAGCGCCATCACACGTGAACATCTGGACTCTCTTCCCAAGGATCTTAGGCAAAGCACCTCTCTCTCTGCTGATGCAGCACTGGGTCACCTCAGAAGTTCAAATATCCTGAGCACTTTCAGCCTTGTAGCAGGAGCGGCTATTCCAGTCTCACCAGCTTAGAACAGTGATAGCCACACTTTCAAAACTTTTGAAGAAAACAAACGAAAAAGCCCAACCCCAAACCAATCATCTTTTTTTTTTTCTCCTGTCTGAGCCAAAGATTATGCCAACTAGTCATGTCTAGTCTTCTGATTAGTCTTGCTGATGTTATCTTAGAGGGAAAGGGAAGGAGGGGGAGTATGCAGCAGCTCATCTCTTCTATTCTAAATGCAAACACAAGTTTAATACAGGGAATAAAAGGATATAGGGAGGTTTTCAGCAAATAGAAAATGAACTAATACAGAGTCAATGCCGCAAAAGGTCACTGGTTGCTTACAGTATGGTGGGAAACCCACACGTCTGAATAGCAGGTTCCAGAGCTGTAGAGAACACTGTCTGAAAATGTCTGAAATCGTTTAATACAGCCCTACGTTCTGTCACCGATATCACATACGTATAACTATAAATGAAACTTTCTCATCTGTAAAGCTGCAAGGAATGTGACAGTCCTACCGTGGAGAGTTGAACCCGCTGTCCACAGTAATGCTGCTGCTGTCCATGCTGTCCAGGCGGGCCGAGTGGGTGGCTCTCTGGTTGTTGCTATTTTCTGTTTCCTTCGGGGCGAGAAGAGTAAGATTCTTCTCAAACTTTCGCTGCAGATCCCTCTCCTTTTCTCTCTCTAGGAGCCACTGCATCGTACCAACATCATCCCTGTTCTTCTCTTCCTCCGTGTTTTTGTTGGTTCCTTCCTCTGAGTCGTCGTCATCAGATACGTTGTAGTAGTCGAAGGACGCCTCCTGGTTGCCAGCTGTCTCTTGCTGTCTCTGTGAAACAGGCGTGACTTGTGTGACTGAGGTTACTATCACTTGTTCAAGTTTCTCGCATCTGACTGGCAAAGTGTCACAGGGGGACTTTTGATGGGGCTTTGGCAGGGGTGTGCTAGACTTATGGTAACTATT
>NW_009723541.1:17160-28643 GCF_000703405.1 Apaloderma vittatum | reverse complement strand
TGTTGTGCAGAGGTTTAAAGAGCGTATCCTTGCTAAATATTTCTTTCCTTTTATCAAGGCTGCTCGATTCAGTGCTGTGGTGTTGAACCAGTCGCCCGTTTGCGATCACCTCTGAAGTTTGGCCAGCAACCGCTGAACCACTGCTCGCGCCCTTTGGGGACTCCTCTTTGTGCACCCCTGGCTCCCTAGCAATATGTTGCGTCTGTCTTTCTGCAGGAGCCATTTTTTTGAGCCCATCTGTCCCTGTCAGCGTATCATGATCCTCTTTGTTCTTTCCCAGTGGCGACGGAGCAGTGAGCACCGTCTCACTGGATGTGTTGCACTGAAAATAGTCATCGACTGCAGATTTTGTTGTGCAGGAGTTGAGCTCGCTATAGGATGGCAAGTTCTCTGTAGGCTTGCTTTGTTCCAACAGGCTACAGGAACTGGGGGTTTCTACACTGCCGCTAGCTATTTCAGGGATGCAAGTCTCTTTGTAGCTTGCAGATGAAATCAGAGCCCTTTGATGACTGAGTGACTGAGATGGCCTTAAGGTACTATCATCAATGTAAGTTTGGCTAGTTGTTTGGTCATCTGGGCTACAGCCTTCACCTATATCTTCAGGTGTGCCTAAAGCAGCTGAACCCAGAGGTCCCTTGGAGTTATCCATGGATCTAGACCTTTCTTTAGCCTTACTGGACCGCTCATTCCTTGATCTTCTATCCTGTGTATGGCTGTGGCTCCGATGGACCTTGGAGTGAGAGCTTCCCCTGGAAGGTTCAGGGAAAGGCATTTCGGTTCTTCTTTTCGCCAGCTCACCGGACACGTCCCACTCTGGCGTCATGGGAAAGTGAGATTCAATCATGTTAGGATTGCTGTGCATTATAAAATTATCTCCCTTATGTTCGATTATAAAACAGCCTTCTCGTGGGGATCGAGTCAAGGGATCATAGAACTCATACTCTCTTTCAGCAGGTATATCCAAATGAGAGCCATCTGATGGGTCTCCTTTGGACACCCGAGTCTTGCTGTGTGACCTCGATTTCCCGTGAGACTTTCTGTGATTCCTGCTCTTTTTACTTCGCCCACTGTGGTGAGCTGAAGATCCTGCTTTGCTTCGTTGAGCTTTCTCTTCTTCAAGTTTCTTCATTAGTGCAGTGTGCCTCATGACATTTTCCACAGTCAAGTCTGGGTTAATGCGCCTGATAATCTCCATTTCTACCTCTCTAGGTATAGTGGTAGGGGTGTCCTCATCCCTTAACGGCCACTCCTCTGGAGGAAACTGGGCAGAGAAATTTGCCAACTGTTTCGTCTTGTCCTTCTTAAAACTTAATCGGAATAATTTGAGTCCAAATTTCTTAGACTGCTTTTCTACATCCTTAGGTTTTGTGAGTGTCTCTGCTTTATAAGAGAAATTGACAGTACTTTTACTTTTCTCAGTAGGTGGGACCTGACATAAGGAAGGAGGACAGTATGAGTCTTTACAGTCTTTTGCTGATTTCCTCTGTAGGGTAGATGCATGCATGCTGTGCATGTCTTCTCTGCAACAATGGCAGGAGTCGCAGTGGTTTTTGGGTAGCGTTCGGTCCCTGACGCACCCCGAGGCGGAAGGAGTTATAGTTCCTTGTTGCGGAGAGGTACATTGAGACCTGTCAGGTATCCTCTCATCCAAATGGTACCATTTACTGTTAGTTCTTATGAGGGACGGTGTTATAAAGTAAGTCTGCGGGGTTACAATGAAGTAACCATCCGGAGTTGGGTATATTTTCCTCTCCCGTACAAGCATATTCAAGGTATGTCGAAGGATTTCTGGACTGGGTGTTGGAACGCCTAGAAATGACAGTAAACACATATCACAAAGTGCATAAAACCGTGTAGGACTCTATGGCTCCGCCCTCCCCAGCAAAACGCTGTTTTTTTCCAATATACAAGCTGAAATATGCTGAACAAACAACTCCAGTAAGGCACTTGGTTAGGCATTCTCTTGTCTGTTTGTTTTTTCACTTATCTCCACTTCAGACATATCAATTATTAATTAAATAGAGAACAGGCCATTAATGGAGTGTTAAAAAAAAAAAAAAAAAAAAAAAGGAGAGAACTTCTAGTCACTTCCACTGCACAAGTGACCTTAAGCTACAAGATGGAATCACTAGAAATCAAAGGGCGTCAGGGGAAACATTTCACTTTTATTCTCCTTCCAACTAAATATTTATATCCCAATTCACCAGAACTCTTTCTTATAAAGCTCAGTCACATATAATACAATGGTTATTTGTTACTTTGGATGTCTAAGTTGTTTTTCCACAGAAGAATACTACAGAGGAAAAAAACAAAAGTATTCCTCCAAACTGCCTCTTTATCACAAACTTGATTGAACTTATATTTTAATGGGATAGCAAGTGTTTCAACTACATCACCTGCTTCCAAAAAAGACACCCTGAATGACACAGTTTGCCTTACCCAAACAGACTTTTCCACTAAGTTACAGATTTAGCTCCAAAAATGTGTTTCACAGAGTTCCCCGCCTTTTATGTGAGATGTGAGGGACACTACCTACTAATACATCATAGAATCACTCAGGTTGGAAAAGACCCTTGGGATCATCGAGTCCAACCATTAATCCTCCTCCACAAAGCTCACCCCTAAATCACCTCCCCCAACATCACATCTGGAAGACCTTTAAACACACCCAGGGATGGTGACTCAATCACCTCCCTGGGCAGCCTATTCCAACGTCTGACTACTATTTCTGTAAAAAAAAAAAGTTTTCCTAATGTCCAGTCTGAGCATACCCTGTTGCAGTTTGCAGCCAACATGCGCCACCTAAGTGCACATATCGCATACTGAGAGGGGAACAACTATTACAACTCTACATCAGTGTCACAGTAGCCACATGGTAGACTTGGCACTGCGAGCCTGGTCCTTCCCACTTCCAGTATGTCCTGCTGGGTTCAGTGGTGCCGGACTGAATCAATACTTTATTAGATAAAAAAGCAACTTAGCATGCTGTGCATAGGAATACGTTCTGTCTAGAGTAAAGGAAACAGGAGATTTAGTTCCCAAGCTAGTTTAAGAAAAGAAAAAATCTGTTTATGCTGAACAAGAAACAAAAATCCTTCAAAAATTTCAGTGGCAAAAGCTATCTTCATTCAATACATTTTCTTGAACTAAAATGCATTTTAATTTTAACTTAATGCTGGGTAATCACCTGGTTTACATTTTTAGAACTAGAGAACTTTTTTTAAAAAAGTTTGGATGGTCTATTTTAAACTAAAAAAAGTACATATTATGTACTCTGAGTCTTAGTTTTCTTTTCAACAAAAATAATTTAGAGGGAAAAAAAAGAATCAGAGGATAACTTAGGTTGGAAAGGATCTCATGAAGTCATCTGGTCAACAACCTTACCCATAGCCAGGCCAGCTTAGATTGGGTTGGTCAGGGCCCTGTAAAGTCAAACTCTGTCTGTCTTTAAGAAAAGAAATTCCATGTAACCATGCATGCAAAACCATCTCAAAGCATATGCTTTTTACAAAAATACTTCATGGAAAAATCTCAACCAGCTGTGCCTGCCTGCAGTATCCTTAGCAGCACATAGTGTCTGGTCAGCAAATCTCCCACATGTCAAAGGCTGGAGCCTGCAAGCTCACTGATCTCCTTGTGTGAGCAAACATGAAGATGACAGCAAGGGCTCTGGCACTATGACCAGTACCACGTCGTAAGATAACCAATACGAAATAGAGAAGTTGGACTAACTCCTTAACTCACCCTCTTCCTTGCTACTGGGCTGCAGGCAACATAGTAAGTATTCCCATATCTGGCTTTGAATGTGGTCTGAATTTAGACATGACCATAGTGCTCACATCCAGTAATATCTGTAACTAAAGATCTCACAATGGAAACAACGAAGTGTTAGGAGTAACACGGACGCGTGAGCGAAAGCAGTTACAACACAGAGGTGCCAGGGAGAAGTACACGGGGCAGTAGATACGTGCCATGCACAGTCCACATTGCTGCAAGACTGGGGCTGATCCAGACACAGGAAATAAAAGAAGTAAAGAAAGGGTAGAATATTAGAAGAACAAATGAGACTAGAAATTGGACAAAATATGCAAATGAAATGGAGACTCAGGAACATGCATTTTCTCCCCTTCTCATATGGGTGTCCACAATCTACATGATAATCCTAGAGAGAGTAACAGAGACCCCAAGAATTGCTGGATAAGCAAACCTGCCAGAAATAGCAACAGATGGGAAAAGCTGAAATCCAGAGAGCTGAGGAAAAAAAGGACCACCCCTCTCCAGCCCAGAGTCCTGAATCTGTCTGTACGGAAGTCAACAATATGCTGAGCTCCCTCTGAACTGAGAGGCAGTGGCAACGGCAAGATGCCCTCCACATAAGCTTTCAGCAAAGTACAGGAAAAAGAAGAGTGATTTTAATTCCTGTAACAACCAGCGGTTGTCATCTCTGCTCTTCTTTCCTGCAGCAGAGCTGCGAAGTCTGTCTGGGTAACATCACCCCTGGTGGTGTTTATATTATGCCTTGCATCACCATAAGGAGTGGTCGACCCCAAATTCAAGCTCATGCAGTTCGCCATCCTGTGCTAAAAATGCACTGCAGGGTCTGATCCCAGTCCAACTGGGATGCACTTGCTGTGCAGCAGCCAATCTCTCTTCCTGTCTCTACAGAAACAACCTGATTGATCCATTGCATTTTCCAGGAGCTTATATGTAAATACCTCAACACATCCCTACCTTTGTCTGCAATAAATTAGTTCTTCACCCTTATTTTACTTAAAGGCTTTTCTTAACATACTGTTTCAAAAACATCAGAAAAAAAGAACAACAGGAAAACTTCTCCTGGGAGTTGACAGAAAAGTTAGGAAAAGAGACTGAAATGGATCTTCTGATGTTTTACACTAATTTAGGCAAAATTGCACTGCAAATACATGGTAATAATAATAATAATAATAATAATAATAATAAGTATTTTTCACACAGTAAACTAATGACTATAACGTGATGGGTAAATTAATCTCTAAACATTGGATGCACAGTAGTTAGATTAATAAACCAAGTCCTGTGAATAGAGAATGTGCAGATAAACACACAGACACACAGAATTAGTGTGCCAGGGCAGTGAACGATGCTGCAAAGTTAATTGTGTCAGCCTCCTCCAGCATATAGCACATCCCTGTGGTTCACTAAGCGAGCAGTGATGATGGCAGATGCAGATCTCTGGAGCTCAGCTTCAGCAGCCAATGCTGGCGATGGGTTTTGTTCAGATCTCTTTCAGGTACTTACAAAAGCAGAAACAGACCCAAAATCAAATCAGGCGTCCCTGGGCAGACAGGAGCAATGACATTACTCTGGCTCCCATTGTTGCTATTTTAAATAGAGATTTCCTGGCTTTCTCAAGACTCCTCTCTTTACAACAACGTGCCCACATCATGTCTATATGTAACCTACTCCACTGCACTCGCAAGTCTCCTTACAGTCTCCCTTCCTCCACCCAATAGGAGCAAGAGGAAAAAACCCAGTAGTCTAGAGACTCTAGCATATAAAATATGGCATGACAGCAGTGGTGTTATTTAAGATTATGTAGTGGTTTAATAATTCAAAAGCAGAAACTGTCTGGACACTGAATCATCAGACATGTACATCTTCTGCATCTCAAGAGAGTCTGCTATGCCATCCACCGAGCTTCCAGACAGAAGATTATGTCTTGTTTGCTGCTTGCAAAGAACACTGACCTAGAGTGAACTCAGTTAATGTAACACACTTCTTTTAAGTGCTACATATATATTCCACATATTTAAAGAATGAAGTTATGAAGGTGAACGTCAGAGGAATTTGCCAGCTTTCAGAAAACTGTTAACTTCAAAAGCGACCTAGTCCAGTACATACATGCTTTCTATGCTGAAATTTTGAACCCCTTAAAATGATGTTAATAAGTACAGGGACAAAATCGGAGGGGAAAAAAAAAGAGAGAAAAAAGAAAAAGTCCTTACTAAATGCAGTACAGAGTAAGGCTTGATGTTTTCTTAAGTCAGGTTCATACAGATAAGGGGGTCTGACTGCCGAACACAGGAACAGAGGTTACATTCTTAGCTCCTTATACTGGATTTCAAAGATTTACATTTAATGTATGGGATTTAAACTATGGTCAATAAATTATAAACCAGGGCTGTACAAACATCTCATTGTTTAATTCTAAGTTAGAATAGTGGGAGCACATGCAGCAGCAGCCCTCTTGCTTTTTAAAAAATCTGACAAATAACAAAAGCCACAAATAAGACATGCATTATCATTACAAACTTTTTCAATAAAATAAATTCATGAAAAATACATCTGAAGTAGTATTTAAATGGTGTTAAATCTGCTAAAATGATTTTCTCCTGAGCTGATGCTAAGGCTTAACAAGGGATAAAAGAAATACTCTGATTGGCTCATGAAATACTAGTTAAGGATGTGGAGTGGTTGCTATGTGATGTTATAAATAATTAGCATACCTTATTTCAGATAGAGCCATGGCCCAGATTTATGCCTGCACAATGGCTCAGCAAACTAGAGGGCTAGACTGCAAGTGTAAGATCCTGCACTGAGGAAAGAGGTTTATTATTCTTAGGCAGTTTGAGAATAGCATCTGGAGTCTTAGGAAATTTATACATGCCGCGAAACACAGTGAAGCATCTGTTCATTAAAACACAAACAACACAGGCAGACAAGTGCTGCTACAGGGTGAGATACAGAGAGGTTGTGTGACAGTGACAGATACAACTACACTGGTAATGCTCTCCTCTCTCTCAGAGCATCAGCACTTGATTAAGAAAAATAAACTATCTGAATATGGGAGGACAAGTGGTATTTTAAAGTAGCCACAGTGAATACAAGGGCTCAAAAAGCCACGGCTGATCTATGAGAGTTTGGGAAGACAAATGAAAAATAGCAGTCAGCACAAGAAGAGGTTCTGTTTATTGGAAAAGACAAAATTTTTGGATAATGGATACTCCTCATACATTGAGAGACCATGTATGTTTGCTATGTTAATCACATCATGACTGGGAGAAAAAGGCATTTTTCTAGATGCAAAAAACATTGGACAAAAGGTGGATTTTTTTTTTCTTTGCATTGTGGGAAGTGAGGTAGGAAAAACAAGGTTCTCATTTTAATCTCAGACTTGAGAAATGCACATGTTCATGGACAACGGAAAAAAGAGGCAGCAAGAGACTACGTGCTAACTTGCCTCAGGCTTCTTCTGAGCAGCATCTACAAAATAATCCAGCCTGTTGAATTATTTTTTTATGTATGGTTCTGTGTAGCAAGAACAGCACAACACACCAAATCAACTGATAATCAAGCTCCTAGGAAACCCAAGGGATGGCACCAATAAATTGCTTCCTTCATGCAATAATGTTTACATAAAAATATCAACAGCATAATTGGAAAAATACTTGCAATCTATGGAACTCTTCTAGTTCATAACTATAGAGAAAACAGGACTTAAAAAAACCATCCAGATAGATTCAACTGGAATTATAACTGTGAACTACACCTTTTTTGCATTCTATCCCCTACAACTTTTGCCACTATTTTCAAAATCAGCCAAGTTTACTGAAAAAATCCCATGCTGACAAACAACACAACAAACTGGGACAGAAAGCTAGTATTTACAAAACATACTTGAAGCAACTTTTCCCAAAGTGCAATTAATTAATATCAGACATAATTGTTTATTCCAAATACAGCTCTCAATCCAGAATTTTATTTTTAAAATCTCAGAAATTAACACCAGTTATAGCAAAAGCCATGTGACCTTCAAAGCTTTAAGTAATTCTAGCTCCGAAATGTAAGCAAAAAAAATTCAAGACATCAAAACACGGCTATGGTTAGGCTTCTAGATGAGGCAAATGCATCCGTAGTTTTCCTACTGGAGCACTTTTAATTAGCTGCTTTTTATAGCTGTAAAAGAGGTACAATAGAGAGTTTCTCAACTAGTTTAGAGGACTGTAAACTCAGGCACAGAATAGTTAAACATCTTGCCCAGGATCATACAGAGCACAAATGAAAAAGTTGTGCTCTCTTGACCAATAAATCTCTGCCGAATGCTTTTACACCACACTTTTCAAGGGCTACAAGATGCACTTCGCATGATTCACCAACTTCAGATACAGACTGCCAGTAGGGAAGCATGTTCAAGAGTATATTCTTAATATAGGTCTCCTTTTTTGACGTTATAATACTTTTAATCCAAGACATTTTCATTTTACCATTTAATAAATACTATCAAATGCTGACAAGAGTATCTTCTAAACAGCACATCAGCATTTAGGAACACAGCAAGTGTATCTATGTCTCTTCAAACCTTTTCATCGTGGAGAGAGTTGCCAAATTAAAAAAAAAACCAAAAGATTTTAAAAGAAAGGGCAGTGCAGAAGCAAAAGCCAGAATTGTATCCAAGAAGGCTCTGAAAACTCCTGGAAACCAGGCCAACAACTTCCTTTCAGTTTAAATATAATCTCTCCCTGAGGCAGGCACATCATCGCCATCAGACTTTATTACTTGCATCAGGCCACACCAGTTTTGAGAACCTGTCCTAAGTGGAGAAAGACACACAGTATGTGGGAAACATGCTCTTTAAGAGAGAACACTCTCCACAGAGATCTCCATGAGCTTGTCTCTGTGGAGACTGGACAACACCACTTCAACTAGTTGAATGATGTCAGAGCTATCAGGAATTACCTTACAACTGGCTTGAAAGCCACAAGGTTGAATAAGCCTGTAACTACTAAAGAAGTCCTAAACTCTTTATGATAAAGCAGGTTATTTTTGTGAGAAAAATCTCAAGAAAAGATTATGATACCAGTCTGAAAAAAAGAAACAAGCCAATGCAGTTTGCTGTTTAGAGCCTCAAATAATTTTTAATATTTACATAAAGTCAGGAATTAACCTTGC
The DNA here is from genome assembly GCF_000703405.1 of Apaloderma vittatum. Lineage (NCBI taxonomy): Eukaryota > Metazoa > Chordata > Aves > Trogoniformes > Trogonidae > Apaloderma > Apaloderma vittatum. Next base: position 19,712 of record NW_009723541.1, on the reverse strand, counting down.
AAAATGAATCTCACATGAATGGCTCTGTCGAAGAGAACTCATTTCCCTGTATGTTTAAGAATAAAGAAAAGGTTATAATACTGGAACCTGAAAGCCTACTTTTGGGTAGCACCTCAGGAGTAATCAATATTGCCACCCAGAACAGTGAAGAAACCTATAAAACACTGAAATTCCCCTCTTTGAAGGAAGTCAAAAAGATAAGCAACTTTTTGGTTAGGGAGATCCTTTAACTGCTCTTTTACAGACATGTGCCCATCTGATCAATGACTTTTTGTCCAGTTACCTGGGAAACAGGTTGTTAGATGCTCCATTAGTGCTTCTTGTGTGACTTGCTTTCGGGCAGAATTCATTGCTGAGATGGCCAGGCAAAGGATTTCCCCAAGTGGAATAAACTGTGACTGACTGATGGGAGACATGCTGATGGGTGATACATCACCTGTAAAAAGACAACAGAGGTGCAATGAAGCGTTTTGCTTAAAAGTCTGCTCATAGAACAAGGATGTAGAGCTACAGTCAGAGAAGTGTTCAGCTCTGCAGTCTTTGTACTGAGCTGGAGATAAAACTCTTACAGTGGAGAACCATCCAACTCTTTATTTCAAAACTTAGACATTGTGAACTTTGGAAAATGGGAGATAGACACTATGTAGACATAGTTTCTTAAAGGATGCAATAGACAGATTCAGAAAAATGCAATGAATTAACACTTTCACTTGCAAAATCTCTTGCTCAAACATAACTAGGTAATGGCACAAACAAAACAGTTCCATGTATTTCTCTGGACATAGGAGATTTCACTCCCCTCTCAAAGGCTAGCAGTATAGATAACCCACCATTTCCACCTGACAGAATATTTTTTCTTAACAGTAACAAACACTAGAAAATTGTTGCTAAGTTTATTAATGACATTTTCAATGACATAGCACAAGACATTCTTGAGGCACAAAAGCATCAAACACCTTAAGACTGATAGCCTGAATACTCTTCTGGATCTACATATCAAATGTCTATGTATGAACTATGCATTTTTCACAAGAGAAATTTTAATGGTTCCAAGATGGCCTGAAAATTAACTTTGCTATAATTTTTCTCATGTTGTCTTTAAAAATAATTCATTAACATATACTTAAAAGATTGACAAAACTTCAAAATTAAAGTTGTAAGAAAAGTTATAATTTGACAATACTAGCATGACTACATAGATACATGTACATTTTGACAAAGTTTATATAAATAGAGAAACACTTTTAGATTCTCCTCTATACCCCTTAGTGAAGTAGTACCAGTTCCCCAATGACCTCAGAGGAAAGCAGTAAGCTGAAGTATTTCCTTTGTCAGTGGAAAAGGAATAATAAAGACTAATAGACAGAACAAGAAATGCTTGACTATGAATCCTATCCTTTTCTGTCCACAGGTCAGTCAATAGCCAGGGATGGCTTTGAAACCTCAGGAAAACCACCTTATGTCTGCTGTCACAGAGCAATCACCTTGTGATTAAATCAGGAATCAAATTACTGGAAATTAATAAAAATTCATACTTTCCTCCACAATTTAAAGGATCTAATATTTGCCCTATTAATTCTATATTTTTATTAGGTCTACTGAATAGGAACAACAGTTTCTAAATCTGATTATCGAAATATATTTAAACTTGCATTATACTCAGCACTTCAGAGAAAAAAAAGAATGGTGGAAGTAGCAAATAGTGTAACTGCTTCTATGTGAGACTTACGAGCAGTATTTTTCAATACACAAGCTGTACAATGTGTTGTACAACAGTTATACACATTACCCAAGACACAACAATTATTTAAAACATATACTTGTGCTATGCTGTCTCTTGATGTCATCTCCTTAATCAGGCCTCATCAGATCAATGCCACAATCCCAACACAGCAGCATTCCACCACAATGCCCTCCAACTTCTTCCTCATTCTTATCTGACCACAGAATGAGGACCTTTAAATACAACATTTTCTGGATGTTTTAAATTGATATGTAACTGAAAAGTTGCTGCCACGTGCTTTACAGACAATGGCAATCAAGAAGATTGTGGGCAGCTTACAGGGAAATGTGAGAGATAACGCTTTCACATGACTTGGGAGCAAACATCATTGGTCTCCTCATCATTTGTGAATGGATAAAGAATATCACAGTTAATATATTACTGTTTACTAATCATTGTCCCTGCTGTCAGCTTAAACCTGTTCATAGAGGAATCTTTGTTATCAGCCAGACATGTAAGATCACCAACTATGATCAGCAGTCAGCACTAGTAGGGGATGATTAGTTTCACGTCAGTGTTTCCCGAGATCCAACCTAAACTTCCCCTGATGCAGTTTCAGGCCGTGCCCTCTTGTTCTGTCACTAGTTGCCCAGGAGAAGAGCCTGACACCCACCTGACTGCAACCTTCCTTCAGGTAGTTGTAGAGGGTGATGAGGTTCCCCCTGAGCCTCCTCTTCTCCAGGCTAAACACCCCCAGCTCCCTCAGCCTCTCTTCACAGGACTTTCCCTCCAGTCCCTTCCCCAGCCTCGCTGCTCTCCTCTGGACCCG